>NC_044302.2:17924560-18224560 GCF_004027225.2 Strigops habroptila
GATTGATGACCTCCCTGAGACTTTATCTGATGAGATTCTTCCCCACTATAGGCAGAACCTGGATGCCACTGTGTTTGCAATAATGCCTTCAGCCCTTTTCATCAGATCAAACCAATGAGATGCTTGAAGAAAAGGATGGGAAAATTAATGACTACAATGAAATATTTGCATTTTTTCCAGGCCTGGAAAAAACAATGAACAAGAGATGTGACAACCTCAATTATTTGGTGATGCTAAGAGCTCCGAGACAGCTCCTGCTGGAAAGAGCTGTTGGGAAGCCTGGGGGTGTCAAGTCGGCTAGAAAAATGGCAGGTGACAAGGACAACACTTTTTTTTTTTTTTCCTTTTTTTTATGCTACCCAGACCCACATAGCTTAGTTAAAAAGACAAATTGCAGCACTACATTTCTTCTTTAGGGAGGGGGAATATGTCGGCTTTGAAACACAATCTCCTGTGAATGTGGTGCTAGAGTAAAAATTATATTGGTAAATGTTGTCTCTTGCAGAGATGATACAAATAAACAAATAAAATTCACTGGTGCTAATGCTCTTTAAAGGGAAGAAAAAAGCACAGTCAGTAGTTCCATGTGTTATAGCCAGGCATAGAAATAATATATGTGTATATGTGCATTTGTGTAAAATAAATACAAATAAGTATATATGCAAAAAATTTAAAGTAGATGTGCATTGATGTAAATGAAAATTATGCAACACATGAATACACAGATTAAACATGACACTGTGAACTACCTTGCATATGAGGATAATTTTACACATACATAGACTGCCTGCAGAGCAACCAAAATGCCCCCTCCTTCTTCCAGCAGGAAAATAAAAAAAGAGAAAGGAAACCCCCAAACTTTGAAAATGCAGCATACATAAGATTATAATTTGTATATGCATGAGAGCTGGTGTGCTGCTGTGTTTCAAAGTCCTTTGAAAAGAAAAAATAAAGAAGGGAAACAACCCCTGGTGCACTACAGCATTTTTCTTTTCCAATAATAATATCAATAATTATTGTTATTATTATTATAATTAATAATAATTATAGTAGTAAAAAGGGATATAAGAGTTCATCAAAGGAAAACTGGGAGAGACGAACAGTGGCCAAGACACAGGGCTGGAAACCAGGGACTCTACTTCCACTTCTCCCTGACCTTGAAAACACTTACACAAACTTCAGCTGCCTTATGTATTAAAAATTATAACAAAAATAAAAAATCCTAAGGTAATAATGCTCACCTACCTCATGAGACCATTGCAATGATTAACAGCAGTCATGTCTTTGAGCATCTTGGGTGTCACAAGAGTGTAAATTATTATTCCTTCCCACCTTCTGGTGAGCTGTGACACTGACCCCACAGATGGGGTGGCTTCTCCGTGACGGACCCCATGATCTGCTGGCTGCCCAAGGAGCAGTGAGAACCTTCAAAGAAGAGAACACCAGAAAGAGGGGTGCAACATCAAGAAGTGATAGCTAATGCAACTGCCAACAGGATGTACAGAAGCAAACTCTGAGTTCCCTTGAAGGCCAACGTAAGCTTTATCATTGCATTAGCAGGCAATATGTCTCTAAAAATATTAAAACTCATTCCACTAATTGGTACATATACTGTATCTTCCTTGCTCTGTGTGTCGCCTGTGATACGACAGTTGCCATAGTAACTGTTTATTTCTATCACATTACAAAATAAACACATTAAAAGAAAACCAATATTTTTTCTTCCTAAGAACTTTCTGCCCAGAGTCCCTCATCCCTTTATTTTACATTTTTACATTTAACTTGTCCATAAGTAAGCATTATTTCCTCTTTTGGTTATTAGTTATACTAATACCAAGGCAATCAAACACATACTGTGTGTTACAACAGAACCGTAAAATGAATAATTAGTGTACTTTAGAAGCCAAAGACACGTGCTCTATTTCTGGGAGACAAGGATTAGAATGAAGTGCTGGGAGAAGGGTGGTGGCAGGTCCCGCTGCCTTCAGGCATGGAATAAAGACTGGCCATGGACTACAGGTCTTAACACTGCAGATGGAGTTGAGGTACCCATCACGACAAGCTGCCCATGTCCACTAAACTTCACACTTTGGTCTCCCTGCTGCTGCAGCCTTCTGAAGCCACATAAATCATTTACTCTGATTCCAAAGTTACAGGGTAAAGCTGCTTTGCTGTGTGCAAAACACCATGAGACTGCAATGTAGAGAGCATGCTATCTCCATTCAGTGTTGTCACTCTATTGCTGGAGGAAATCAAAATCATTTAGTTTGAGATTTGCCCTCACATAAAAACAGAAACCCAGATGAGGACAGGGTATGGACCCACAATGTGATGATGCCTATGCCACTCAGACAACCCTGTGTGCCAAGAGCTTTGGAAAGCCTGTGAGGGGCTGCAAAAGCAAGGCTGGCAGGTTAACACCATGGAGGAAACAGTGGCAAAGAAAACAAGCTATGAGAGGTTTTGATGACAATTTCTCACCTTTTAAACATGGAACTATACAGTTTGCCTGTGGATATTTTCCTGTCAAACGTGCACTAGTACAGGATATTCTTTATTATTTTTGCCAATGCGCTGGTGCAGGCAGGAGTTAGGAGAGGCCCAAGTGGGTGCTGTTTTGTCAGCAAAAGCAAGAAAAGCCACTAACCTACACATTATTATGCATATTCCCATTCATAAGTCACAAAAACACTTCTATCCTTTCCTGAGTGTTTAGGATCTTCTCCTGCACCTTTGTATGAGCTCGTCAACTGAAAGTCTTCTCCATTTACAGCTACAAGTGTTCAGGCAGGAATATCCAATTCCCAAGGTGAGACGGCTTAAAAAATAGACCAAGGAAAGAACAACAACATGAACTGTACAATTTATTGTCCAACGAGTTAATAAGGTTGTGGCCTAATTAAACCAATGCTTTTCCACCTCTGGGTGCGCAAATTAATTCTGCCTGTGCTTGGAGACTGCACACTTGCTGAATTAACTTTGCCTGAAGTTCTTGTATGCAGAGTAGACGGGATATTATAAAGAAACATTAGTATAAATGGACACCTGCACCCTTCAAGCTTAAATTTTCAGAAATATTTGGTAAACAGTCTTTTGTTCTTTAACACAGAAGTCAGTTACACCATGGCATTGACTGGATCAGACAACAAATAAGATTTAAGTGTATCCAGTATTTTTAGGGAAAATGTCTATGTCAAACAGATTAAATGCCTTGGCACTGGTTCCAATCTAGGATTTTGTGTTCAGCAGCTGGCAATTCAAGTCTTAAAATTTCCAGTACATTAACCTGACTGTGGAAGGGGTTTAGAGTAACTACTTGGGATTTCCAAGCAGTCTTTCGGTGCAAAACTGTGATTGTTGTCTGCACTGGGACTGAACTCTCTATAAAGACTGACCGAGTTTGTTCCTTTTGCACATTTAATTTTACTGCCAAGAAGACTCATTCAGCAGAAGTACCCACCACAAAGTGCATATCAGAAATAACATAAATATTTACTGGATTAGGCCTTGTTTTAGAAATGTGCTACAAGTGTAGGCTAAGTTCTGGCAATAAATCTGTATGTAAATTGACCCCTGTACCTCAGCTTGACTTCAATATCTCCTAATCCCTCTTCACAAAACAAATTGCATCAACCATGCACACATTTAGCCAACTACAGTTCACGTTGTTTTAGTTCCTTCTCATAAGTTCTTCCTATAGATTAAATGCTGATGCACTGAACTAACTGCTCTTGGCTGAGGTGAGCAGCTGTAAGTTGATTAGTATAGATTCTGGAATTGGTAAGTACTGTATCAGTATCCTCCCTAGAAAACAGGTGACATGTCATGGGATATTAAGTATGGCCATTTAATGTAAAAACTCAGATAATACATGAGTTAAAGGGAGAAAATGAGAGAAAGCTTTTAAGCATTCTCCCAAGACAGATTGCAGAATAATATTATTGTACACGCAAGTAGTGCTGATTGACACAGTCAGAAGGCCATTATACTAGTATGGTATAAAATCATTATAGTAAAAAGCATTTCAGAGCTGCAGAGTGATAGTAGCAACATATAATGAATTATCAATAAAGAAGTGGTGATTCAGTTATATTACATATGAATAGAAAGCTTCCTGTTCTATAATTTAAACCTGCCAGCCTGACAAGTGACTTGAATATTCAATTCCTTCTCCAGGTATATGAATCACCCTTTTAACTTTACCAGAGACTGCATTTTTTAGGGTTGGCCAGACACAGCTACAGTAAGCAGTGTTGTTAAAGAAAGGTTGGTTGAGAGGATTTCAACAAAGCAGCCTCTGGTGAGGGTCTTTTTGAACTCTCAAGGAAACAGCATTTGAGATGCTGGCATTACGTAAATATTTCTTCTTGTTTATGGCAAATAAATACATAGTATAGTCTTTCAGCAAGTCAATGCCACTAATATTTTATAGTTTCCATTTTGTCTTAAAGTCCTTGAAATTTATATTGTTGCAAAATAACACCAGTGACAAAGCCCTGACGAAAAAAAAACCCAAACCCCTATTGGTATCAAATCCTGTATTGTTAAGGCTGTGGTCCTTAAGGAGGCTTGTTTTGGACCTTGCTCCTGCACAAAGCTCCTCTGAAGTCAACTACAGGAAGTTAGTTGAGTCTTGCATCATGATCCCACAGGAGAATTAGGACCTCTGAGAAAATTACAAGAGTCACTTTTTCCTTTTCAATGACTATTTAGTATTTGCAGTGTTAATCTAATACCTAAGTCAAAGATAAATGCGCTGCAAGTTTTAGAGTAATTCACTTTAAAATTTTGGGGGAACAGGAGGATTCCATTTGAATGCTCTCAGTGCTGAAACCAAAGTTACAATCAACAAACGAGAAAGACTGAGCAGTTGAAAATGATCCAGCTGTGATAAATATGGGTAAAATATTATCCAGTCCACATTCCGAAAAGAAATACATCCACAACACTGTCAAACACAAGCATTTGAAAGTTGTGAGTAGTTCTAACTTGCCTTGAGTCATAGTTAAGCTCTTGCATGTTTAAGACACATTTTCAGATTGATTTTTTTTTAATAAATGGAAATTAAGTCATATAAAATCATGTTATTTCATAGATACATTATATTACATATCAGAATGTAATAGTACAGACATATATACATATATGTAATAATACTTCCCAGTATTATCAATACTGCAAGAAAATTGACAATATTGACAAAACTGTTCCATTAAGATTTTCTTCAAGTTGTTGTCTGAATAAACTGATTTAAAAAAGGCTTTCTACTCTGTATGTTTGCCTAAATATGCTGGCTTGCTATTTCATAAGTCCTTGGCTTCCAGCTGCTTCTATTTCAGTCATTTCACTTTCTGTTTACTACCTCTCCCTTCCCTCCCCCATTAAAGATGGTGCACCTACAAATGAGAGAGGAAACATCTTCTCTTCCTTCATACCTAATCTCCTAGAAGCCCGCAGCTGAAGACATTTCTTTTTACTGCACTGAATGCTCTTGGGACTAAAGGCAGCTCAGAAATTTAATCACAGGCCAAACACTAGTAGTTAGATTGAAGCCTGAAAAGGCCTTAAAGCAGGCAACGGAAACAGATTACTGCCTCACAGCCACTAATTAGTTCATGAAACTTCAAGAAAAGAACTGCTGGACATTTGCGTGAATTTTTGCTGCCTCTGAAGACCAGTCGTGTACGGGAATTTTATTTTTCAAGTGGAGCTGTTTAGAAGCAAATCTTTCCTTCACACAGCCAGGATTCTGTGGATCACAGAGATGACTTGTGCCATTTTAAGGCTCTGTTCTTACCTATTTTGAAGATTAAATAATTCTTGAGACTATTTATTTAGTTTGGGATGAAAGAAAGATTTGTGACCTGGCAGTCAGAAACAACCAAATACTACCACTGACTCTAAAATCAACTCCTGGGCAAATCACAGTGTTCTGGGGCAAACCACACGACTACCCTGCCTCAGTATTCCTAACCTTCAGGCAGAGGTACAGCTACTTGCTCACCACAAGGATGCTGTAAAAATTAATTAGCAAAATGGCTATAAAAAGCTAAGGATGAAAAACGTGCTAAGAGCTAAGCATTATAATTAGTATTATTTAATGCACCTTTAAAAATCAAATTATATTTTTTTCTTTTCCTTTAATAAAGGAATTACACAATGACTTTAAGAAATGACAAAGTAATTTGAAGTAAATGACTGCCCTGTAAAATTGAAACACACCCTAAACTGTGGTTATTATAGAATAAACACACACCCTGATAGCACTGCGTGAGCTGTGTGTAACCTTAATGTAGCAGTGTATTATTAAGTGCAGGAGGATCAGCAATTATAAAAGGGAGAGCGAGTGCTGATGCCTGTTAAATACATGTTACCTCTTTGGCATCAGCAGATTTGGTGCATCCATTCCTGGCAATAAAAAGCATGCTGGGCAAATTCAACTTGTGGCACAAAAGGATTAATCAGAGTACAGCTAATACAAGCAATGTTTAGACATGAAGCAAGAAATTTAGGACACAGGGCTTATGGTGCACTGAATAATTGCCAACACCATAAAAGAAAGGAAAGACATGAACTAATTTCACATTCATGAAAAGCAGAAAGTTCTACCCCAGCTTCTGCTTGGCGAAGAATTATGCACTGCAGGTTTCTTCTGAAATACTTCATATTACCACACAAAATGCTATCTTGTGTTTATGCTGGTCCTCCCTCGTTGTATTTAAATGTATTGTCAGAATAAAAGGAGCTATTTGATGGCTAAAACCCAGCAGGTACCTGCCCTCTCAAACACAGCAGACTTTAAAGGCTTTCCTTACCTACGTGCTGTCCTAGGTCAGAAACTCAATACCTATACCAGAGGTGACCTGGCTTTCTACTACACTTTTTGCCTGAAAGAACATTTAATATCAATAGGTAAAACGAGGCAGGAGACAAATTAGACAGCTGGGAAGTTGTGAGGCTAGTGTAAATGCAGGACCTGTAGTTTAACTCAGATTATGACTGCAGAAATGCATGCACATAGCACAGTACAGTGCTGCACAGAGGTATCCAAGACGGCTTGCTCAGGCACCACAAGCTGGCAAGTGCTGATAGCACAACTGTTCTTGCTAACTCCCTGCTTTTTTGAAAGAAGAAAAGGTAGCGTAGTGTCTTCAACCCTGCAGTGACATGTGGACACTGCCTTCCCTTTTTTTATCTGAGTTCCCTATCTGTAAGTGACTGTGATTCCCTACCGTGCTGTGACATGTTGAAAAAAGAATTGCCTTCCTCACCTTTACTCTGAAAGAATAAACACATTTCCTAAAATATTCACAAAAGTGCTAAGAGTAAGAGTGCTCAAAGTTTTGTAACATAAGCAGACTGAAATCAGTCAAAGGGAATTTGCAGAGTCCTGACTCCTGAGCCCAGCACAGCCAGCAGAACCTGCCTTCAACCCACAAAAGGCCTCCTGTGTAAAAACTGTGTCCATTAGGTTTACAAAATGCAACAAATCATATATTGTATTTTGTAAGTATTTAATATTTTTCTTACATGTATCTTGTGTCAAAAATGCTTCAAAACATTTCTTGTGAATATTTTTGCTAAGTTTATCCAAAATTCAACTAAAATGCACCCTAAAATTATTTTGTATATTCCTTCTGGTCATCTCTTATGAAAATTGTGAGCCACGAAAAAAAAGTACCCTAAACTGATGAATTAAAAGAATAAAAATGGGGAGAAAACTAACCAATTTTAAGTAAACATTCTTAAACCAAATGCTTCCTTGATCCAATAGTGTTGATCACATTCTCTATTCAGCAATCAACTGTATGACACAGATTCCTCGTTCTTCCAGGGAAAATGAAAGTATTGCTTGCTATTACACAGCCTGTAACATGGTTCCAGCCTTGCACAGCGCAGCAGATGCAGCAGCGATGCATCCAGCATGCACATCCAGCACACCAGCATCAGGGCCAGCCCTCTGAGGGCTGCAGCAGATGCAGAGCATCTGAGCTCCCCTTCCACATAGGGGTCTCCAAATCACATGTAAAGTTTCTCATCCTTAGCCGTGATTTATTTTCAGGGAAATTAAACCTTATGTTCAAATATTGGCAATCATTAAATCACTTTAAATTATATTTAAATAAATCTCAATCTCCTCTTTAATTAAACATGCTAAGGATGAATTTCCATCTTTTATTCACGAAGCTTGACTTTGCCAACGTCACAAGACCCAGGACACAATATGGCTAAGAGTCCTCTGTTATTCTGATTTCTTCTCCTTGTTTTGCTTACAAGCCCTGGTTTCTGGAGAAATGAAAAATCAGCTCCTACAAGGCCTCACATTTCATAATTTCAGGTTAACATGACACCCTAATGAGAAATCTCCCTTTCCCTTCCACTTCACAATTTGCTCCACTCCACCTGCGAATTCAAAGCTCTTACAGGATCACTCATTGACCTTACACTATCATTACTTCCACCCCTTTTCCTCATCTTAAAAATCAAATAAATTTTGAGACAGAATTAAAATTTGCTTAAAACACTAAATAGATATAATGTATTTATTGCCCTTTGTGAATCTCGCCCAGTTTAACCACTGTGTTCAAAGTCTCCATTCAATTAAGAGTAATATGCTTATAAAAGCTCATTTAGTTAATTCTGTATCTGTTGTACTTGAATTGCAATAATTAATAAAAGCCAAAAAGTGTCAATATCAGACGATAGAGAGCTGACAGAACCATATTTCACTAAAAAAAACTGTTCAAAATCATTGCTTAGGAAAGACCAAAGCTATTAATGAAACAGGGTCAGTTTAGCAAACAACTTTTTTTTGAAGGTTCAGTTGCAAAGAGAAATCTCTTAGTTTAAAAAATGGACCTGAAGTTGAAAAAAAAGATTAAAGTTTGGAAAAGAAAAAATAAGTATGAAAGAAACCAACCATTTCATGATGATCTGACATCTCACTCGTCATTTCTATGCCTCTTCTGTCCTTTCACATAGACCTGGTATGAAAACTGGATTTACTGGTCGAGGATAGGTCTAACACAGCGCTCTCCTGCTTTCACAGAAATCCTCTGGTTCCTCTCCAGTTTGGCTTCCGCTAATCTGATGGAATCAGAATTGTAGCTCCATTTCCTGCACCGTTTCTTCCTCATTTCAGCACCCTGCTGTTTGTTTCTAGGATATTCTCATCCCTGCTGGGTGTATATTTTACTCTCCTTAAGAAGGGCCCTTATCATGTTTCTTTTTCTCACACTATCTATTACTGACGCTTGCTATGGGAATCTCCCAGCCGGCAGTGAGACCCCAGTGTTTAGAGCATCTGGACAGTTATCGTGAACTAATATAATCACTTCAGCAGCTCATGTTAACAGCAAGTGATTGGTTGTTTTTACTCCTTCACACTTGGCTCTTAAAAGAAGAATGGGATTACAAGGAAGCATCTTGTGTGCCTATAAAATGGACTGAAGCTTTAGCAGTGGTGTAAACAAGGACAAACGTACTAAAAAAAAAAATGCTTGGCAAATTCAAGAGAAATATTCTTCTCTTAAATATATCTTTGTTGACTGACTAGGCTGGATTGTGCCAAGAGACATAGATGTTAGTTCACTTCTGTTCCCTCAGATGGGCAGCCCCATGTGAACATGAAAGTAAGATTGATTTATTTGTTTTTTTCAATGAAGCAAAACTGATGGTGGTGTCCCATCCCACTGCCAGGTCAAGGATGGAACCACCACCTTTTCCTGCCCTTTGCCAAGCAAGGTGTCACAGCCCAGGGAGGCCTGTGCCTGGATGTGATGCCCCAGGGCTTGTCCAGCTGCCACCATATACTTCTCCAAAATAGAGTGAAGTCTGCAACCAGCATAACCACAACTGGCAGCAGGGCCTTTAAAAGAGGAGGCTGCTGGGCTTCTAAGTAAGTGTATTTATTATTCATTAGACTGCAAGAATGGACAGAGTAACTTTCCAAATCTAGGAGGGCAAACGCATTCCTAACCTCATTCCCAAAACCAGAAGAGATGGGTGGGACAGGAATGAAGAATACAACAGGCTTCTCCATAAATGTGTGAACAAGGCTTTGTACTGCCAAATGACTGCTAACCTGCACAGCCAGACACCTCCCGGTATAGCTATTACTAATTCCTACGTCAGTCTCATTAACTAAGTTTCTGATCTCCACCCAAAAAGCAACTTTTTTTTTCTTTGTGGTCCAACACACAAGAGAGGCTGTCTGTAATTTCGCTGCTCAGCAAGAATGCTGTCCCAGGGTCACAGCTGGCCATCCAACCAAGAGAAAAGATGGTTTGGTTAAATGTATGTTGCTCCTCCCTTTTTAAATTAACATCCATTGAGGTGATAGAGGTTTTTCCTCTCATCCCTTTCTTGCCACTTGGTTGACCAGTTCATGCCTCTGTCTCTAAGTTGCATGGCCGCACTGGGGCAATATTTAACTTCATGGTTACCAACCCTCTCCATCTCCAAACCCAACAGAGTGGTCCCCAGTGTCACCAATCCAATGCTCATGAAATCAGCAAGGTTTCTATGCGTGTGTAAGGTCTCTCTTTGCTAGGGAATGCCTAATATGCTACTTGTTCTGGAAAACTCCTCCAGGCAGCTACAGGCTTGTGAAAAATCTGAGTTGCCTCTGGGGCAATGCACTTTTAGGCCCTGGATCTGTCTGCAAGTGTGCTTTGGAGGTGGAAGAAACGCTTGTCACTGATCCCAGCGCAGCTGGCATGGCTTCAGCTGAGCTGTGAATGAGCTGCAAAGTAGTCCAACTTTTAAATGTTCCCTTCTAAAGATAAAAGTCAACTAAGCCTCTCACAGTAGCTTTTCCTAAGGAATGGGAAGTGTCTGTAAGAATAACCGTAGCTGCTGTGAAGCAGTCAGGGTTCAGGAGAGCTGCCTGACATCATGCCAGGAAGTTTCGTGCTGTCACGCGATACTTTTCGAGGTGACTTCGCTGCCTTGCTGGTTACCATTACCAGACATCTTGGCATCGTCCTCACAGAGAGAGCCCTTTATAACTCACACATGTGGAGCCAAGTTTGCCTGCTTCCTGGTGATATTCAGATGTCACCTAAAGCTCCAGCTACAGGAGCACTTTGCCATGTTGGTGCTTTATGCTTTAACATTGTTATGGCAATTTACCTTAAATGGGCAGCATTCAGGGGGCACTTGGGTTTCAGCAGAAGAGGACAAAATGACCAGAAATGTCCTATGTGGAAGAAACAAAATGAGAACATAATCTGTATGCAATAAAGTCCTCAAGCAACTGTGATTATTAACTGCCTTTTTTTAAAGGAACTGCAAAACTAAACTAGAATAGAAAATACTGAAGTACTAAGTGACAGAAGGCTGAAGTTCACTGGAATAAACACATAATGTAGACAACCCTTTTGTACAGATGTACAGCTTATTCCTCATACATTTTTTTCCTGTGCACTAATGTATTTGATTAATGTTTTTGTGCTTTCAGGAAAAAAAAAACAAACCAACCCAAAACAAAACCCCAAAATGCAACACTAGGAGCAATGTTTAAAGTATATGGTTTATATGCCTGAAAGTGTTTGTTTTGACTTCCTCTTACTGAGACAAAAATGAAAACTTCTAAGAACTTTTTATGAGTTCTTACCACACCAAATAACCTCTTCCAACTCAAGATGTACCTCTAAAATACTTTTTTCAGTATAAACATAATTATGCCATATTGACAGAGAGAAGAGCAAAACTTGGCTGTTTAATCTGGCAGATTGCTAAAAGTGATGCATTTAACTCTTCTTGCCTAACAATGAAATGTTTTTACAGTTCACAATACCCAACACTCTTGTTCACATAAAACAAGTCATCCTGAGTTCCTGTTGAACTAATGGATGTCAGCTAAAGACATCCTATTTTTTCTTCTGTATATATTGCAACATTAGGGAAAAAAAAAGTATCAAAATGACCCCCCCTTTTCAACCATCTGCATGAAATGCATGTAATATTTTTAAATATTTAAAGGCGCAGATTACAAATCTACACAGAACACTTAAGAAGAATACAAATGCTTCAGGTATGCTCTAGTTGTACCATGGACATCTCCAGCCAATAGTTTTCTCTCCAGTGTTATTTTCCTCTATGGTGCTCCCATTGTTTTAACTTTACATCTCAGTTTCATTTTCCTTGTCTTTCCCCTTCCCTAGTTCTCTTTTTCTTGTCTTCTGTTGGTTTTGGTGTTGTTTTTTTCCCCTTAACCTTTACTCTCTCGTACACCATTTCTCTATTCCCTCTGCATGGCTCACTGTTGTCCTCTAAGGTCCCCTATTTTCCTCCCCCCATGCTTTGCTTACACTGCAGCTTCTTGGAGGACAAGCATGTACAAAGCCCAACTCCTGACTGGGGCTTCCATGTGCAACACACTCTCTCACCTACATATTAACAATTCATTACTTCACAAGACACGTCAATCTTTTGAAATGGGAACACCATTGCTAAGAAAACCCATTCTTACAGATTGTCCTCTCCAGAATATTAGGTAAACTATGAGAGCTCTCCATGTTAGCACCCCATGGGCTGATCAGATGTGCACCAAGTGGAAATGGTGATACAGATGCAGAAGAACTAAAATGGAATGCCAAACCGAATACTTCTTATTTTGCACCTGCAAGAGCAGTTTACTTTCATCTTCAGTAAGATCTAAAATGAAACAGTAAGGACAAGCACACATTTGAAAATACAGAAAGCATATAGTTGAAGTTTACAGTTTTAAAACATTAACTGTCTAGCCTTGCTAGACTGTTCAAGGAACAACATTCTGAAAAATCTGCTTCATCAATATGGATCAAATTTGGACAACATTGTCCCTAAAACCAAATCAAAGCAACCAGAATACTAGAAACCACAAGTTGTTAACAATGTAGTTAGTTACTACTTAACATTGTCACTTTTAACAAGCATGAATAAGTTCTGCTAAACATATAAATACCCAGTAGCAAGTATGAGAACATCAGAAGTTTAAGTTTAGTAGACTTCCTCGCCATTGTACTCTACCTGTTTCTAGCCATGCCCAGAAGGATCTCTTTGAAGGAGGAAGAGTAGTTTAGCTTTCAAAGCTTATTCAACCATTTCCCTTTCCACTTCCATTGTAAACTTCAATTTTTTCCTGCAACTGCAAACATCAACAGGAAGCTCATAGTACTCATGCAGTACGAAGGGCTGCAGGATAATAATTTTTCACTAGGTACATAATAGGGCCCCAGTCTTCGATTAAATGGGCTTAGATTAAATTGGGATGATTAAAGACTGGCTTTATCCTAATAAAACTTTTATTAAGTAAAGATAATGAATATTTTGGTTAAAAACATGTAGAACCTTTTTTTCAAAAGCTATAGAAGCAGGAACCTGTGCAGCTGTTTCCCACTTCAGCCAATTCCCTCGTGAGGGAACTACATTGACTTCATGTTGGACAGGCAAAACGGTATGCCAATCAAGAGCTTTGCATGGCTTTTCTGATATTAACACCTGATGGGGTATTAACAACTTGAAGATAACGGGTGCCCTGACAAACTAAGCGTATAGGTAGAAGATTCAACTGCAGACCACAAATTTAAAGAGCTGCCATTTGAAAAGGCGCCATAAGTAAATCACCACTTACTTTACAAAATACTAAAGTGAGTGCTTGAGCACCACTGAGATTCTGCACAAGGTTTGTGTCACAAGTTTCATTCAATAATGCAATCAAGGTGATTAGGGAGTGTAGGAAAGGCTCATTAACGGCCATAGCAGACATTGAGTCAGCCTTTCATTTATAACCAGTGCATCTGGACAGTTTTAATTTACTGGGGTTTTAATTTAAAGAAATTAAATTTATGTGGACAGACACACACCCATGTATGGTACAACTTGTTCTTGCTTAAAAGCTGCCACTAGCTTTATTGAAGTAAGTGGAAATGGCAAAAAGTAACAGAAAAAAATAAAGAAGAAAAATAATTCATTCACATTGCATGATTCCTTTAGTTAGCTCCTTTACTTTAGGACCTTATTAACAGGGTAAGAATTTAGCTAGGGATTTTATTCTTAAGATGCTGAACAGAACACCAAAGCTATAACTGATGACAACAGGAGTATGTCTTTAGCTTCAAAGACAGAGAAATTTTGCATACTAATCACTGGGCTTTTGGAGGCAGCAGAGTTACAGAAAGTAAAGACAAGAACTATGATGGAAATGCATGTGATTGGAAACAACTGTGGCTGTGGTTGCAAAACAGCATCCTTTTAATGAGAACAAGGAGTGTGATTTGCTATTCTGTCCATTTTCACCAAACAGCAACAGTATCTCGGGACTCACAGTTATCGGTAAGTGAGGAATCTCTTCTTCCCATAGACTGGAGTACAGATGTAACTGAAAATGTGGTGTTTCTCATTTCACTGCACATAGAAGTTTCACTGTATACACACACCTAAGCATGCCCATGCATTTCTTTTTGTTTCCATGACTTGAACACAGTCACTACAGTCTTAAACAGGAACACAACAGTATTGAATAATAGTGGGCCCATGCAACAGAAAAATATCAATCAGATTTCCTCTGTAAATAACACTTGCATGACCAGAGAATTACCACAAAATGGAAATGAAAAAGTGCACCTGAAGTACTGGACATACACAGCAAAGATTCACTTTGCCAAGACTAAGTCTTCACTCAGTAAAAGATTTTTCCACAAAAATTTACAAGCTCCCCTCAAGCCCAGAGCCACACAAGACTGAGAATTTTAAGTCTTGCATTTAAATACAGTAATTATAAAAATGAAAGCTAAGTGAACCACAAAGGAAAAAAACAAAATAGATCCTAAAAAATACACCTCCTTGGCAATGAAAATGCGATGTTCGGATCCTTGGTAGTGCCAATCAATTGTTCCTGTCATTTGAAATGTGGTTTTCCAGAGAAGATTCCTTCATCCAGTGCTAAGCACCCTTCACAACATAGCATAGCCCTTTCCTGAGCTATGCAAGAGGTACCCAGATGGAGTACCTTGGTAGCATCTCCTTGTTTCAAAGACCAGACATGTTTGCCCTCATTTCCCAGTCCCAGAGGACACAGGAGAAAGTTGACTTGTACAGCTACTCTAGCACAGAATCAGGCAGTCTTCCAGAGTATCACAGAAGTGTAAGATAATGAAAATACACATACCTGATAAGAGGAATTTAATGACATTGATGTCACACTGCCTATTAGTAAGCAGTGAAAGACTGCTTCAAGGCTTATGATTCAAGCTTCCACGTTTTAGAATTTGGACCTGTGCTAGAACCAGCCACAGGCCCCAGGAAGCATCACAGAACTCATCTGTCTGCCCACCAGCAGGAACAGCATAGGAACAGCAGACAGACCCAGGGCCACAGCCTGGACAACAGCCATCAAGAAAGTGCTGAGTTCAGCGTTGGCTGTGACATACTGATTCCATGAAACAGGAAGAGCATGGCCAGAGGTGGGTAGGTCTCCCCACTCCCATGTCTACATGCACAAACCAAAGCTCCTCTTGAGCTCTCCAGACTGAATTGAACAAAGGGTCATTTACAGACCTCTTGTGGATGAAGGCTGCCCATAATGGGTCAGGACACAAGCTGGCACCACAGGAGGAGGCTAAGACTGGAGGGTGCCACCGCTGAATGGGGCGGGTTCTGTATCATGCCGCAGGCAGAGACTGACAGTAGCCCACTCCACTATTGCTCAGGCCTGCCATAGGCCCTTCAGACTTGGTAATTTGTCAGTGGGAGGAAAGAGAAGTACAGGACCATAAAGATCTGTACAGCATAGGTGTCATGGCGGTATTACAGGAGCTCTCCCTCCCCCTGGTAGCCCAGTATCTCCTCATGGTGGGAGGATTTTATTTTTGTTTTTCTTTCCATTAGAGGATGACCTTTGCTCCAACTGGGTTGATCTGCTGCAGAGCCCACATCCGCCAGCTTCCAGGGCTTGAGCTTCCCAAACAGCAGCAGATATTTTCTGCCACTCCAGCCTCCTTATTTAATCACCCATCCATAAATCAAAAGTGACCCAAACGGATTTAACAAGCATTTGGGTGAGAATTCAGAGCTGAAGAGTGACCAAGACTGAGTCGTTGCCTGATGCAATTTCAAACAGTTCAATTGTAAACTCAGTTGAGCTCATTGTTGTAACCTCCCCTCCCAAAAAAAAAACCAAAACCCACAAACTCAACCAAAAGATTCTTAATTGCAAGTGCATTGCTGTGAAAATGTCAGTAAATGCCAAATGAAAGATGTATAGAGAAGCATATTTCTTTTGGAAACTGACCAAATGAACATCTGGTTGCTGGGTCTTCTGGAAAAATCCATCAGAGGATAATGACAGCGCCATTAGATGCACCACCATAATTAATACTATGTTTCAATGGGTTTAAACATGCAAAGTGCAAAACACTGCTGTAAGATGTGTTCTCAGATCACACCTAGTTCAGTGAAGAGTGAGCCATTGATTATTGGAAAGATATACCAGGGAAAGGATGACACACTGCTCTTACACTGATAAACATTCACCAGTAGCTAGAGTCAGAGACACAACAGAAAGACATCTGATCTGAACATATACCTTTCAAAATGTTTTAAAATTATCACTAATGACTTTTAAAGCCAAACTCTGAAGATGAACACCGAAAAGCATACAGAATCTCAGGCTGGTCCTGCTGCAGAAAGAGTTGGAATTGCTCTGCTGTAGTTTGAGGGGTTGTTTGCCTTTTTTTTTTCTAATAAACCTGACAGGATGTCCATATAAAAGTGGACTTTGAAGCATATATACAGAATGGGTTTTAGCAGTGGATTTCAATAAGAAAATGATATTTTTAACATTTAGTATGATCGCTATGTTGTGGGAATTGTGATTGACATAAAATATATGGGGTTTGTATTAGAACCATGGAGTTCACAGCGAAGTCATGGCCCCAGTACAAAAGCATTGAAATCCCATTGAAAAGTTTCACTAACAAAGAAAACCCATCAGCAATGAAAATCCCACCTAAATAAATTCACCTAAACAAATTACTCTGCAATATAGGTACAGACCAACACAATCATAGAAATATGAGTGTAAGAAACTCTAAGGTTTCTATTCCAATCTTCCTCAGAACTGTCATGAACACTAGACAAGACAAGACTTGGTCTAGCTAGCTCTTGAAAACCTCCAAGGGTCTCTGACCAACTCCCAGCACAATAGGGAAAATGTTTCTCTCAATAACCACTTTGAATCTTCCCAAGGCACCTCTTGCCGTTGTTGCCCCTTTTTAGATTGGCTGCCACTGAGCAGTGTGGCTCTTCCCTTTCCTAACTACCCTTCATACTTTCCTCCACAGGGAAGAGGTAGAAAGGTGAGAAATAACACACAGCAAAATCCTTCAAGACATAGCACCCTAAACAACTCTTCATCTCTGACACAATTTAAATCTTTGAAGAAACAAGACTTTTCTACTCACCTACGTGTTCTAAACTTACTTTTCCCTATGCCGAAAACTACTCTGAAACACACCCAAAAAGCATTCCCATAAATTACACAAATAAGTCATTTAGGTAATGTTAATAAATGATTAAAAGAAAGCAAACATTCTTCCCAGCTCAACAAAAGCAATGCTAACATTTAGATAGGGTGTTTGTTATACATTTTTAACAGGATCCGTGTCTGAGGATCCACTTTACAATATGCTAAAATCATGATTTTAGATAACTAATACCATATAAAAAGCACTGTGGTCACAAGATGCAAAGGGACATTGTGGAAAAAACTCATTCTGCCCTCTTATTTTTGTAGATTAAAAAAAAGTGTCAGCAGCCTTTATGCCAGATTAGGTAGTTTGTTCTACCACAGCCAGCACAAACTGCATATTGTAAGCTAACCCAAGTATACAGAAATGTAGTCATGTGCTTTCCCTTTATCCAGATCAAATTTACACCCTGAGTGCTTTGGTAGCACATAGATCAGATATTAACAATCATGAAACCACAGCCCACATTGTCAGACAACTGCATAACACAGCAGGTGATCTTACAGATACTTGATTGCACCTGCATAAATCCTCCAGCATCTGTAGAATGTGCCTTACATGTGTCGAATCCTGAAACTCAGGAAAACACGCATTCACTTTCAAAACAGATTTTTGCTAGTATTAAAGTTGTGGGTTGTGGATAGTTTCTCATAGTGCCAAATGTGGCTTAGTTAATCAAATGAAAGTTTGCTAAATACTTAGGATAGCTTATGTACTGCTATCTTCCCACATTCAAAAATTAAAATGGGTTATTTGATTATACAGAAGTCAACTGAACATGCAATTATGTCATTCTCCAAATGATTCAAAAGAATTATAGCTAAGTGGTTTGCACAATCTATATTTAGCGATTCTTACTTCCAAATACTTAGACTCTAGATCTGTCCTTAAACTATTCTTAAAAGGATTGGCAAGTATGTCTATGTGTAAAATATGATAATCCTATGTTAATTCTCCTCCTTACCACTCCATAGATGCCTGGGAACAAACCATTGTAAGTATTAAGCTTGCTTGAGTTTGCACTGCATTTGTATTCATTAACCAGACTATTACTGAGAGCATTTTAGAATTCTATGACTTTTCTGATAGATGTATATGCACATTCACTGGCTGTATTATTTATTTGTGTGTGTATCTATCTACCCATCCATCTGTCTCCACTCCTGCATGCATACAGATCAATATATGTCTCTGTATATTTATGTCTTTCACCATTCTCAAGTTGTTCAGTCTACTTCTCTGGCACCAACTCTGCGAAACTACTGCTTTAGCTAATGCCCTTATGACTGAAAACAGAGCTCAATGCCTCATAGACAGGAACCACTGCAGAAAAGTAGAACAAACAGATGGAGGTGTAAAAAAGAAAAGTATTTATGCTAAATTCGAGAAAAATAAAGGGATTAAGGGGATGTCACAGACTAGACGATTTAAGAAGGGGATTGCTTCTGAAAAGGGGATATTTCTCTTGTAGAATAGAAAGCTATTATGTACTCTAACCAGTGTTAACTCACATCTAAGACAAACCTAAATCTTAAAACCAAGAGTAAGAGTTGGCTAGTGGCATATTGTCAACTGTTTTATAAACCAGGGAGAAAATATTTTATGCCTGGATTCAGCCAATACACTAATATTTATAGGCTGCCTTGGGAGCAATAATAATTTTACATGCTTTCAGTATTCAGCAGGATATTTACAGGGATTTGAATTATTGTAACATGTCCAGATTGTTTTTTGCATCCTTTCAGAGATCCTGGATTAAGGAGCCTATCTCTGCTCTTCTCTCTGTCAGTCTGCTATATAAGCTGTGTATTTGTAGACATATCATAAACAGTGAAGCAATTCTTTCTCTAAGTCTTCTAAGCTAACTGTGTTGCCTCTTTCATATTATCATTCAGCTGAGGACATTCATGCTCCAGACATGACATCTGATCGTTATGCTGGTCTAACACAAGCCTACCGTCCCAGTGGTTTTATCTCCAAGGGGTCTTGTGAATACCTATACCTTTATTTTAAACCAAACCAGAGCACTAAGGTTTGACAAAGAAAGACCCTTGGCCATGGTGAGGCCATAAAACCACACCTGCCTTATGTTTAAATTCGTAATTGAGCACCTCTCCTAGCATGCCAAGTATTTCCAAGAGAAAATTGCAAGTGTATCCAAAGAGCTACTGCTCTGTTACTACTTTATCCTACAGGCAGACATAGTATGGGACTTAAAGGCAGGCTCCAAAGTTATACCAATATCCATAAAAAGAATCATACTGTTACACAATAGCTTTTAATCTGATCCCGTGCTTAAGACATCCATGTAAATCCCTAGTGCTACTAGGATAAACATCTCAGAAAACAGAAGTTATTTATTACTAAGTAAATAATTCTTTTCTTCCCCACCTGTCAGATGTAAGTGAAAGACACAAGCTGAACCACACATGCTGAATAAGATGATTTGGGTTGCCCTGTCAAACTCATCACCAAATTCTTGTATGACTTGGAAGAGGTCACTCAATTCTGAGGTGTTCCCTGCATACGGAAATCCCCCTGGATGGCACTTTAATGGGAGGAATGCCAGTTTTGCTGTAAAATTCTACTCTGAAATTACAGAGAAACGGTGAGATTTGCTCAGGCTGTAGTTGTATTTGCTATAGGGCATTGCACATCTAATACCTGAAAGGCAAAAAAATACAGAGAAGCTATAAAACTGCAGCAAACTGAGTGTAATGATAGTGACTGGTGATGTTAGAGAGAAAGCATCAGCGTTACCATCTACACAGCACGAATGCAACGGGGGAATCTAGAGTATTTACAGCTGTTCATCAAACAGTAAAGCCTCGTTGCACTCCACTTGGTCGAGAAACAATTCCATTCACACTTCTCATGATTCTTTTATTGTTGACTTGGATTTAGCAGAGTATACTAACATTTCAGCCCTGATGAAGGTGTGAGGCTGGGAACATTGGCATATTTTGTGAGTATAATTCATTTTTTTGTTCTGGTTGGAATGCAGTGCAGTGCAACGTTACTGCTGGGTGAACACCTGTAGTTAGAAAACACTGGTTTGCTCAGAGGGCCCAAAGCATGCCAAACTGTTCCCTGGAAGAAGATTTGAAAAATGAGCATTTAAAATAGCAAAAAATCCTCCTGTGCACAAAAAGAAATAGAAAAGCAGGCATGAAACTATTATTTCAGTGCCAGATGTCAAAATAAGAAAATCAAGAATTTGAATCTCTTGGGGACGAATTTCAGCTTTGTCTATAAGAAAAATTAAGGCTTATCTCAAAACACTGTAGGATCCAGTTCCTCAATGCCCAAAAATACATGCTTATCCCAGTTTCTCAAAGTACTAAAATGCGTAAAAGTCAAGGAGACAGGTGCAAGGAATGACACTGAAACCCTTTTCTTTGAGATGGATTAATTTTACTTTAATGGAAAAATTTCATTTGGAAATGAAAAATTTCTATTTGAAATTGTCTAAATATTCCATTTAATTTGCAAAATATCAAATTACAATGTGGCTGCAAATATTTTATCTGGTTTTGATTTACAGAAATGGTTTACCTCACTAGAAATGGTTACTCTGCACTTCTTTTTAATATGTATTCTGAAAATTTGACTTAAAATTGCAAGTATTATCCATCATCATTAAATTTTCCTTTCAGAGGATATCTGTTCCTTGAGAAAAAGCACTTGATGGCTTGATTTTCATGTCAGTATATTACCATTAAATTCTGCTTTCTTATACTCAACCCTGTTCAGAGACATTCTACTTTTCACAAAATAATTTCTAAAAACACATTTAATTTTTGTCTTCTCCCTACTCCGATCTTGTTTTCTGTCTGTCTTGAAGCCGAGCAGATAGATTAATGGGACAGAAACTCATTCAAATTAATTTCATTTGTACAAGCTGGTTTTCCTTGCCTTTTGTTACTGCTGACATTACGAAAAATGAACTCCCTGTTGGTGAACTGCAGTAAAATAACAGGTATTAGTAGGCTGCATGTTCTTGAAAATTCGCAATCTGAGTCCCCATAACCATTTTCAAAGAGTTGCTATTACTGTCCCCATTTTACAGCTGTAAAATAAGGCACAAAATCTTAAAATCACTTCCACAAGAACAAACTGAGGCTGGAGTTTCCTTTTGCTTGTTTTACTCCCTGGATGATATTACCTGACATTAATTTACACCTTTTTTTTCCTTTCCTCTTTTACAGTTTTAGAGTTTGATACTGATGTTCTAGATGATTCCTCATCTGTCCTTCACTGCTCTACCACTCATTTTGCCCTCCAGGCATTTTACTGTTGTGTCCATTTATGTTCCTCTCCTGCATTACCTTTGACACTTCATCCTTTCAGTGGTTCTCCTACACTGACTTCCTTCCATGCCTTTTTCCATGTTGCAGTTAAACGTTCCCAGATACAGCAAAAAGGGCAAGAAAATAACAATTTATTTAATCACTCCAGCTTTATCGACAAAGCAAAGAAAGTGTATGAAAAGTTGAGAGATTTAAGCAGTTACTTTAAATATCACAGTCTAATAGTTATTGATAGAGCTATATATATAAACATTTGCAATATTACAGAAGCATAACATGTACAGTTATTTGTATATATGCTCTAGGAACACACATATTACAAAGTCCCTAAAAAACTTCTCCTGCAGAGTGGGGCTGGCTGAGGTGGCTGATGTTTCCCAGAAGGAGCTCCACACAGAACCAAGGTCTTTGGCAAAGATTCCCAACTGCCAGTCACTGTCCTAATGTGTTCCTTTACATCTAACTACATTTCCCGATAAGCAATATGTTCATTTGAAAGATTAAAATTATTGCAGATGAGTAAGGCAATAGTGGCTTAACAGGATCAATGGTGAAGGGTTATACTTTTGAGACAGGAAGGGTCTACTAACATACATCTGAGTACAGAATTAGGCCCTCTACGTATCTGTATATTAATCTGACATATTCTTTCAGCACATTAGTTTGTTATTGCAAGTTTACTGTACATAGAAAACAACATTAAAAATCAAAGCATTTACCAAATGCATTCATGTCCCTAAATAACACTGATAATTAATGCTGAAACACAACATGTCCAGAAGAAGACTCAGTGGAACTGTCATGTTTGCTACTATTAAATCTTAATAGAGAACTCCCCCATGAAGGCTGATAAGCACAACCCATAATATTTTTGCCAGTTTGTATCTATATGGAATTGTTGTATTGCTCTGAACATAACTGTTTAAGAGAAGTGTTTGCTTTTATGTTCATTTATTACACTACACATCTTGGTATAAGAATCACCTCATTAATGCTTCAGAACACATTATAAATATCAATTTCAGAAAAAATTATAAAGAATAAACCAATCAATAATGCTGTACAGGACTAGTCTAATAGAAACTGTGATTCTCTAAATGCAATGATAAAAGAGCAGATTATTTCTGCCCTCATTTTTTACAATAATCCCGTGTAGTTTAAATTATCTACATCTATCAACTCCACATAGTGGCCAAGGCTGAAACAGTGTTGACCAGATCCACAGAAGTCAATTAGTTATGCCAATTTTCTCCAGCTGAGAATCGATTCTCAGTTGCCTTTACACTTCCTACAGAATATTCTGTAGGAAGCATTGCCTTAATGAAGCTTGGTCAGCATGTATGGGTAACATCAACATGAAATTCCCTGTCACCATCTTTTGCACTACTTAAAATAAACAGTTCAAAAAAATCCAAACCACCACCTAGGTTTTCATTAAAATGGCAGGCAAATTTAAAATAACTTTAAAGGAAGGGGCTTGAACATTAAAAATTTAGTAAAACTATTCTCCTTCTTTTCCTTTGACAGGTTTTCTTAAATTTGCAATTAAATCACTAAAAACACTCTCACCCAGATGCTGTTGATGAGAAATTATCACTAGAAACACAGCAAACAAAAGAAAGATCACAAAACACATTAACTTTTACTAGCCATGCTACCACACATTAGCATTTTTAATAATGACCTCATTACCATTTAGTTCAACAAGCAAACAAAACCTGTTTATTTGATAATTTATTTATTCAAAAATAACGCAACCTTTTTTATGTGCCCTTGTTATGAGCTCACTAATGTTAAAGGCACCGCTACAATCAGTTAAGTAATTATCATAGGATAAAAGCTTTTACCTTGAAAAAGTTTTGCTTGAAAAAGCATGAACTGCGATTCTCATTGATAGCTTTCACCAAGTGCAGGATTCAGTACATTGTAGCACAAAGGCCTAGATTATCTCCCTCTGTTAAAGGCTTAAAATTCTAGAACCAGACCATGCCAGTTACCAGTATCAGATTATGATAACAAGATCATGTTCAGTTATAAAAACAAGTGTCTAAACTTTTCTCATGTCACTTTCTATCTAAGTCCCATTGCCAGTTGTGAAAGGACCCGTCTGAATGTGTGTAGAAGCTCATTTTAAAGCTAGCTCTTTGAACTGGATTCATGGGGTATTTGCATAAGAAGATTTGGGTAAAAAGAATGGGCTGGTGCTGCATCTGCCCATTAATATGCCTGCTAATTCAGCACATTGTAAGCCTATTGATGTATCACAAAAGGCTCAAATTCAAGGACAGTTATCCTATTGCCATTGTTAGGGTTTGAATTCAAGTAATATGTTCACTATAGGAATACAGTTGTTACAATTAGATATTTTTCTATAATGGTATAAAGAACTGATGACAATCAGAATTACAATAACACCGATAAAACTTTAGAATTCATGAATTCCATTATTTTAAAAGATGCAGGTGCTGATTAATTTTGCTTTGCATAATACTTGGATTTCAAGTGCTCGAATACTTAAAAAGCAGCAGCAAATTGCGGCAATATAATCTATCAAAGCTGGCAGTCTCCCTTTAGTGCCAATGCACATTTATCTTGCTTACAAGAGTTTTAATAAAAAATTTAAATACTAAACTGAGCTTCAACAGAATGGAGGAAACCTCTGTGGTGAATGCAAGTAGCGGGTATTTTAATCCTGCTTATGAAAAATGCAAAAGTGTTGCTTGTGCTATCAGGGGATATCCTACATGGAACATTTTTATGGTGAATATGAATTGTTTGAAAACACTGTATACTCACAAATAGAAAAAAGCAGAATCAGTGATTCATGCAAGCAGACACAGCACCAGAGTCAAAGCAGACTGAAGCAAGCAGTGAAATAAAAAGCTGTTAGCTGAAGCACTGTAAAGAGTTTTTAAAGCACAATGCAAATGCAATACTACAGGACAGACTAAAAAGAAACACATGCAGAAAATAGCAAATTAAGTGTAGTTAAACTTAGCACCTCAAGAATCCTGAGTTTGTTTGTGTTTGAGACCACAGCGCATGTCTTGTGGGGGAAAAAAATGGGAGAATAAACATGTGCGGCTACAAGGATTTTCCGAGACAGGCCGTGACAGCGTCTCATCGCTTTCCTCTAGGAACACCCCACCTCCATGGTGGAGGATCCGGGTGCTCCAACTACCCCGTGGTGCCCTGTGCTCCCACACTGGTGCATTGTCTGCGCCGGCCAGCCGCTGGGCGCAGCTGCATTTTTCTCACTCCGCATCCCTCAGAGAAGACATCAAAGACCAGAGAGATGTGCTCTTTGTTTTGTTTGGTCTCTGACTCTCAACATGTGGTTTCACAGGCCCAAACATCGGCACCTTTTAACCTATTCTGTTCAGCTTAGGCCTTAGCTCCATTTGAGCATTAGGGAAACTATAGTAACCGATAATCTGCCTGTTCCTGAATAGAAACTATGTACCTTGTCACACAAGAGCCGTGAGGATCACCATTCGGGACAAGTTCCTTTACAGGCCCTTGGCTTTCTTTGCTGGGGCCCGGCCTGTCCTGCTGAAAAGGTGTCAAAACCCTTCGCCTTTTTGCGACGGGGGATCTGTGTTAACGTTAATTTATATTTAACAAATGGGATATTGTCCCGCAGAATGTATCAGTATTTGATGATCTATTACAAATGTTTTCATCAAGTCATAAACGAGGGCTCCTGACAAAAGGCAAAAGGTCGTTCAAGAGAGCAGGGTGGTGACTGGGAAGCAGAAACCTGTTGTGTTGTGTTTGTTTGGTTGTTTTCCACATGGGTCCACCCCAGCGCAGGTGGTGACAAGATCTCACAGACTCACCCCCCTGCGAAGTCCAAGCTACATGCTGAATCTCACAGCAAGGCGAGCAGCAAAGCCTCTTCCCAGGCCCACCTTGGCTGAATCTAAAAGTTTTCTCCACCAGCAAGTTGCAAGAGAGAACTTTGGTAGCTGTTGATTTTATGTATGTATGTATTTTGCTAGCGATCTGATCTCCTGCTTAATGAGCCTCCCCTCAGGCAGAGGCAAAATGTCTTCACCGGTCCCATTTTTCACTCAATCTCTAATCTGGTACTGCACTGTCTTGTTATTAGCAGGAAAAACAACAACAACAACTATTTATATCATGTAGATCAGAGCCAGAAAAGAAAGGAACAAATGTCAAGGGTTTGAAGAAGCAATTCAAACCCAGCTTCATTTCATCTCTGTCACTCTCTCCTGACTCTGTCACACAACAGCCGCCTGCTAACATATTTCCCTGCAGTAAAATGACATTTTTGCTTTCTTTATAATAGTTTAATATTAATAGGGAGGAGATTTAAATTGTTGACATTGCAACCAAAGTACCGTACTGCAAATTGAGGTATTTGGTATGAAACTTGAGACCTTTTGCATTAAGCTCTCTCACAGTGACCTGACATAAACTGGCAACTGGCAGCCGTCTGCTTTTGGCAGCTTGGCATATTTGGTCATTTACTGGGTGCATGTGAGGATCAAATGGGTTAAGATTCTTCTCCTTAAACAGCAGGGAAAAGAACATCAAAAAGGTGTAAATTTCATTTCCCCAGTTTTGATTAAGTCAAGCATGAAATGAAATGTAATACTCTCAAGTGGCAAGGGTTTATACTATTGATGTTGTTACTTCTGCTTCACAAAGCCCAATCAGCCGACAGCGAGTTGAACAAGCTAACAGAGTTTCAGGGTGGCCAGATGGAGGGTTTTTACTATGGTTGAAAAGACAGCTTAGTGCTTGCCTCTTCAAGCCAAGTCAATGCCAACTGTGTGAAATCCTGGCCATTCTACCCCTTCTTTTTTTTTTTCCTTCCCTCTTCTCAATGCTGGTGGCTAGCACCATACAGGCCTGATAAAAAACCAATCCCTTCACCAAAACAATGTGTTGAATGAATATTTTTTTGTCAGACGTGTTGTTTATCTTCCTCCAAAGTGCACAGATTCCTGAATTCGTGATGCAGACCAATCTCATTACAGTATTTAAGCAAATGGGAAAATACATTGCATTTAAATGTTATCTGAAAGGAGGCCTTTACAAGAATTTGGTAGTTTCTCCGAGATTAAAAATATAACATTATTTGTTTTCAGTAGCGAAACTGGCAAAACAAACATTGACTCATGTGCTTTGGAAATAAATGAAGATTTAAAACAGTACCTTGCTCATCCATTTATGGAAACTAGAGTTAATTCAGAACACTGTGAGATATACATTGAGAAACTCTTTAGATCTAGATACAAAAGTAACAGGTCTTAAATTGAGTGTGGTCTTACTTCGTTAGGAAATTTGTCCTTTTTTTATAGGTGCTTTTTCAGGCCTCTTGTTCCCACTACATTCTCAAATTTAATGCTCTTACCACTATACAGCTGGACTAGAATAGAGTGGTTTTAGTAAAGACTTAATAGAATCTTTAATGCTTCTAACAATCCACTCCCATTGAACTGCATTAAGTAGATATTATGGAAGGACAAAGAGCTAAATAGCTCAACATCAACCTCATTAGGCATGCAGGCAGGCCTTGAACCATTTTATGGGCAAGCCTATTGTGAGTACACTCACCAGGTTAGCTTTAAATTGCAAATGATACCCTGAAAGGGGAAGAGAAGTTTTGGAGAATGGCCTCACAGAAAGAAAATCATTTTAGGCTATACGAAAATGAAAGGCATTGTTAAAATTGCTCTGACCGTAGCAAATGAAATACATCATGGACTTGAGAGGCTGAATGCTACACTTGAGGGTTTTTTGTTTGCCCCCCTTTTTTTTTCTCCTGGTCCGTTTAGGAATGTGGTGTACAGCAGAATATAAACAATATACAATCTGTAAGACTTAATAAGGGTGGCTCAACATACTACCCTTTGTCTAAAGTTAAAAAAATGATAAGAGCAAGTAAAGACAAAAAACATCCCATTTGAATAAAAGGCAAAGTTTGGAGAATGTTATGTATAAAAACTTTCCAGCATTGCACTTTCTAATCAGAAAGGATTCATTAAGTCTTAGCACTTCTGTGTTCAGAAATATTTATATTAAAAAAAAAAAAAAAGGAGAAAAAAGTCTCTCAAGAATTGTTTGCAACTGTAAAGTGCTTTAACAACTGACATTATGATGCTGCAAGTCTGGGAACATATTCCCAAGCAGAGCCCTTCTCTGTCACCTTAGTGGATGAATAATTGTGCCTTTGCATATTCCTTGTCATAAATGGCAGGAATGAAGGGACCCTAAGGACCGCACTGGAAGGATTGGTGCTGTACAAGCAGAGTAAATTAAAACAAGGATTAGAGCAAGGATGATTGGGGATGACAAGCAGGGCAGTTGTTGCCACACAATGTGCCTTTTTGCCCATATGGTCTCTACCAAGCTTACACAGCACAAACCCTCTAACATGGATGCTTATTAAAGCATTCCTTCTTGATCAGGACATAAAGTCCTTAAAGCTTCATGTCATAGGAGAAAAACAGTGCTTCTTTCACAACTCAGGCAGCAGCCTCAAGTGCTATTATTTATGAAGTTTTAGATACAACTGCCCAATCTTTACTTTTGATTAGATTAATCTACAAGAAAGCCCATAAATATGAAAAATTGAGGTTACAGTCTGCAACCATAGTTATGTATTGTATAGGTTATGAGATGTGAAAGTGAATTGACAACTATATTTTAAATAAGACATATGAGATATTTCAAAACTTCCTCCCAAAGTTTTAACTACCTTTAAGTGGATAACAAATGTATGAAAGAAGGTCAAAACAACATGAGATTCATGCTAGGAAAATATTTGAGTGCTAATGTATGTATCTTATGAACAAAACAGAAGAGTAGTGCAGCCTTCTTATAGCTTACAGAAGCAGAAAAGAGCAATTTCGTAACTAAACCCTTGTGTTATCTCACATGACATCACTTTCTGCACCTCAGTTTCCCTATCTGTAAAACTGGAATAATTACACTTTATAAGTATATTACATGTTACAATTATACCAATAGCATATATATATTACATCTTTTTTTACTGTTTGTTTTTCACTCGAAGATTATGCCACTGGTCCTGATTTACAGAAAGAGATGTAGATTCCATAAGTGCCCAAGAATAATTTAAATTCTTAGAGAAGAGTTTTGCTTATAGCAAGATACTATTATGATGATTCTTTCTCAGTCCTGCAATAATCTACCCAGATAGTGGCAAGAAAACAGAAGTGAAAGACCTTTTATTGCTCCTCCCTAATTCAGCTCTATCTGACCACAAAGCAACATCAGATTTAGAGTATCCCTTTCAGCTTGATCATTGAAACTCAGGGTGAGCAGCCAGTTCTGCAATAGTAATGACCTTAGGAAAGCCCTCACATGAAGTAGCATGCAAAACACAGCATTAAACGGGAACCAGCAAAAACCACTGGCAGCGAAGACACTATAAGCGCCTTTCGGAATCATCTAGGAGTTGCTGCTAAACTAGACAGAGGTTTCTTACAGAGAGCCTGAGGCCTTTTGGTAAGAGTCTTATAGTGTGAAGCAAAACCTACTCAATTGTCCATGATGATTACAGCTACTCCAAAGCTCGAGCCACTTGCTTAGAAAATATTTACGTAGCTCAGACTATTGCTGTCACTCCTAGTTTTGGATGCTGGGGTCTACCTCTGGAGTACTGGGATTGTTCCTCAAGCCAAGCCCTCCTTGTGCTGTGCAGATTCAATAAAATGTGTATGAAAACATTCACTGTATCATAATAGCCAACATTCCCCACTTACCAGTAACTTGCCTGCTGATGAACAGCCCCAGCTCCATGCATGCGTTACAGCTTTCTCTTTTAACAGGTAGGCAACTCTGAACCTTTGTCAACAAATACAGTCCCAAAGCCTACCTACAAAAAGTTCCTTGGTCAACTTTGATAAGTCTTGTCTAGTGATGGTGACATAAAAGATAACCAATTCTGACACTGTAAGATGAGACCATTTAGTAATAATGTGTCAAAGATCAGGAAAGAAACGATTTAGAAAAGTCCAAAACACCTTCTTGCCATGAAAACAGCTATCTGAATTTCAGCTATCTGAAATTTGACCATTATGCTACACATAACATATACCTGAGGCACCCAAGAACTGCAAGCACTTTAACTCTTTCAGAATCGATCTGTCAACCTCTTTTTGGCTTGGGCTATTTGCAGAGAGTAACCTGAGCATCATATGTAACCATGGTCAAGCTTAGAAGATGGCAGTTCCTAACAGTTGCTTCATATGGGTATCTAAGGTTCCATTATATGCACTTGTTTTTAGTAATTCAGCATTTGAAATTAGCACTTTTTACTTTCTCAATTACATCCTCTATAAAAATATAGCTTCTGAGGACCACCTAAAACCACCAAGTCTTTCATGAGAGCAGGCAGATGAGAGCTACAATTATGATTCCCATCTTGCTCGAAAACAGAAATTAGAAAGGGGCTGAACAAGTACATTTAGCTGCTGGCATAAAAGCTGAGTAAACAGGAAGCAGACATGAGTCACATCAATAAAGCCTACTCGAGTCCAAAACTTGTCTGAAAGCTAAAAGAGGCTGTTTATCCACTGAGGTAAGGGTTCTCTGGAAAGTGAAGCTGAAGACCAGAATGTACACTACATGCAGAAAAGCATGTTAGGTTTTTAATGTACTAATAATGCAACAGTTACTAGATCCTACATATACACACATTTTTATTGTAGAACTTTAAGCTAGCAAAGAACAAGCTGAAAGAAACAGCTTGCAGCACTTAAGTGATGTGGGCCACTCACCTGCTTGGTAACTTGTAGTTCTTCCTATGTTCAACTTACAAGCATCTTACACTAGGTCTCTTTCCTAAAAGAATCCCCAGATTTTCACTTTTCTGCACACAGTTTCCCTTGGGATATAACCAATGGGACAAGTGCTGAAGAGAATCATAATAACCTACATGTTAATTTTACTCAGCACCTAAAAATCATAGACAAATGTGCTACATAAGTTGTAAGATGAACATACACTACTATATTTACCCCATCATAAGTCCAAAAACCTTTGAATTATTAGCTTTCTTATTTTAAGAGCCATTTGACTTAGACTACACTGAATCAATTACACATTGCATTCAAAATTATTAGGGCTTCAAGGGAAAGCAGACAGTAAACCTGGACTTACTAGCCATTATTTACATGGATGTGTTTGTATCTATTAGGATGACCAGAGGCCTCTTGGTTCATGTCTAAGTTTTGTTAGACATTGAAACAAACTAGAAAATACAAGGTATGCCATGTTATGATTACAAGGGACACTTGCATCACTAACCATGAACATATTTAACGTTTCAGCTCCATCTACTCCACAGTAAGATTTGGGCATTAATCTGTGGGAGCATAGTTACAGTAGAGAGTGGCCCAGTAGTTAAAGCATGAAGACTAACATTTGGGAAACAATTCAAACCCTTATTCCAAAAGAATCTCTTGATTATTTAGGCGAAGATACTCAAACTTATTTAGAATTCATACTCCTGTTACACTTCTAACTCTCAATGAAAATAAGCAAGACTTCTAAATTTTTGTAAGAAACGTAATAAGCATCTAAACATCTTTGAGGATCAGAACTTGAGCTTCTGTGCCCCAGTTCCCTGACTGTCAAACAAGGATGACTGCATTGCCCTACTGGGCAGGGATATTCAGAGAGTAAATGCCTTAGAGACTTGGAAGCACTCAAGGTTACAGATACGGGGATGAGATCAGGACTGTAAATATGCCAGTTTAAAGAAACATGGGTTAGTATAATTCTGTTCCTATATTAATATGGTTGAAAGGGAAACAGCTTCTTAAAAACGATCTGTTTAAAGTTGGGGTCTTTTTGTACTCAAGAGAGATCTGAAGGCAAATCTTGTGCAAGTCTGCGCTTTTATTTCAAAAGCTCTGTAAACACTGATATATGATCACCATTTTAAGCATGATTTTAAAAATTCCTTCTGATATTCTTGGAAGTTCTTTTAGAAAGAAAAAGAATAAACAGATTTGAACTGGCATATTTCAGACAGCTACTCAAGCTTTCAAAATGTGTACAATTTCCTCTCTGTTTATATACGGAATTATTGACAAGTCAGGAAGAGAGATTCAATGAAGTAAATGTGAAGGACTTCTTATTTCAGTCTTCTCACTTAAATTCTAGATTGAGGCTACAAATTAAATCAATAGATTACTCAAGGATATTTCATATGAAGTGACTTCTGCTCAGTCTGATCTAATCTACACGGAAATGTAAAACAATCAGTCTCTAAGAACTTTAAAGTATCACCAGCTTCATTGACTTCATATTACTTGACACTTTAAATGTATTTGAGAATAAGCCAAGAGAAATTCTGCAAAAGGAGGACATCAGGCTTAATGGCAAGGTGATAGCACAGTACAAATCTTTAAAGTAATTATTACTGCTCTGATTTTAAAGGCAATTTTCTGCGGCACTCTTTCTCCCTATCCCTCAAGATCAAATCACATTTTTCAGCAGGCTTCATACCATCTGTAGCACATTTCAGACCTGTCCATTTGATGTCCTGAAATTCTCATACCTCCTGATGTCACCATTCCTCTGAAAACAGGTGAGCTATGTATAACTAGAAAAAGCAATGCTCCAATCCTAGGTATGTGGTTAATTTGACTGCAAATAGTCCCATAAATCTGATGATGCCTCTAAGTGCTTGTGGGCTTGGAGCCTAAATGAACATCCTCCTACAACTTCCAGTGTGTTAGGACTGAGTTTAGAGTGGGTGAAGACTGCCAACTGGTTTCCTCCAGGGTCTACCTAGATACAGAGCCCAGATTCCCAAATACCATGTTTTCGTTTAATTAGTAAAGCTTTCATGTGATATTTTGACAGAGAATTGTTCCACCTGTCCTAGGGAAGTTACAAAATGTGTATTTCCATCACTTTGCTTTTCAGCACTTCCACTGACTTAAAACAAACCTTGAGTAACGAAGAGCTTTAAGATAAAGGAAAAAACAGAAGACAACTTGAACACTTTTTTTTTTTTTTTTTTTCTGGAGGAAGAGAGAGAAAGAGAGAATTAACTGCAGTGTTCAATGATCTTTTTCCACATTAAACAGAGATAGGATAATTAAAAACTTTCACTGAAATAGGTATTAATATCTAGTAAGTAAAAGTATATATGACATAATAGTAGCTTATTTGTTTCAACAAAGACCAACTGAAATGGAAGTTTAGTTTCTTCGTGGAAGTGAAGCTAGCTCCTATCATTATTAAAAGATAAACATGTAGGTACTGAGAAAACTAATTAAATTTTGTGGAGTTATCAGGAAGTCCCTTATGAATATCCTCTGGGGTAGGCTGTAATGTGAAGAGATCTCAATTTTGTGGTTAAATAATTTGAAGAAATTAATTAGGAAAGAATAAGCATTAAAGACAATCATGAGAAGATAAAGGTAACAATTTTTTTTACATTTACTAGTTTTATAGCTCTATAGCTTTCATTGCATAAAATAACTATTAACCAGACAGTTGTCTGAATTATTTTTAAGTATTTAATTTAGTAGCTGTACAGTAGAAATAAAAAACATTCTGAAAGGAAAACTTAACTTAAACCTGATTTGCACAAAGGATTAAGCTCCTTCCAGTTCAAAACTATTTTTCAATCTCAAATTGGGAGAACTGATCTTTATCCTGAATTTCTTTTTGTTCCTCTGGAAGTTCAGTTTAATCCAGCTTTCTTAATTTTCACCTTCTCCCTAAACCTTCTAGGCTTGTTACATGATAGCTAAGGATCATTATCCACCCAAGCTGAGGGGGTTTTCCCTTCATTAATTTCTGTAAGAAGATTACCAGTGCTTGTTTGTTGTTGTTTAAGCAAATGATTTCCCTAAGCAATTTGTTTTTCCAACTGGTTTACACTTTAATGCCCTTGATTGAATTTCAAACAAGAGATCAACTTGACCAACCAACTCTGTTTGGGGGGGAGGGAGGGGGAGTAAGGAAGGAAGAATTTCATGTGAACTATTTAAGCAGAGTGCTTAAAAACTTACTCAACCATTTAGTCAAAGATGCATCATAATTAGCATATCATTCAGTACTTGTTTAGCTTTTAAAGGTGACTTTTCTTGAAGACAAAATTATCTAATTACAACTGAAGTGTGTGTGTCACACCTAATAGGGTTTTTTACTGATTTAGTTCTACATATTTCCTCCCTTTCTCCCCAAATGTCTTCATTGCAAAGGTGTCAGAATCTTCTGTTAATTTGAAAAGGGATGGGTGGAACAAACAATATGAAGACTGGGTATTTACTGTTTGCAGTTTGAGTAACATTTCTATTCAAATGGTCATTTTTTTTAAGGAATGTACTCAGGAGAATCGACTGTGATTTACTCTCACTTAAGCTTTTATGCAACAAATGCATCATTTGGGCCTCTCAATGAATTTTGTCAATATAAATCTGTACACACACACAAGCTAAGTGAGTAAGATAAAAGATCCTTAGGTTACAAATTCCTGAGTAATCATCTTGATGTAGATGATATTACATCATTTTACATGGGCTAAGCAGCTACTTCAATAAAAAGAGACCATTAGTCAAATTTAATTCCATCAAATGCTGCTAACAGTTTGATGATGTTTGTCTAGTAGGTCCACTTGTGCAATCCATATTAGTGCACTGAAGTTTTGGGGTTTTTTTTTGTGAGACTGCAACCTACTTCAAAGCAAGCTGGAAGAATTTGACTGTTTTTACAGGGCTACTATGGGTCTGCTTTATATTTTCTTTGCACAATGTAAATTGCTCACCATCAGAAAGTGCAGGTTCTGCAGACCACAGACATAAACACATACAGACACATGAACATTGCCCAGAGTTACTTGTTCCCTAGCTTCTATTTTACCCAGAGTTGGTCTGCTTTTCTTATTGCTGGCATGTGGTAGTATTCTGAAATAGCTATTCTACATATATATATAAAAAAATGTTAAAATTGAGCTCTTCAGTTGCATTCTAGGACTAAAATTATATAGAGCATGAAAAACATAACCAATAAACATTTGAAAATCAAAATATTTGCCACAGGATTCAAGTGACCACTGCCAAGTAAGCATTACTCTGGATTTGCCCTAATCCCTGACTATGACGTGACTTATCAGCCAGTTTCTCTTGCTGTTCCCCTTTCCATTTTACTGCTGGGTCAACTGAACACATACCAGATGCCTGGGGAGCACATTCCCCTGGTACTTAAGAGAGATAAAGCTTTTTTTTTTTTTTTATATATATAAACTGCACAGGAAGAAATTATTTAAAACAACCAACAACAACAAAAACCCCAACAACAAAACCCAACGCATCACACTGTGAACATCAAGAAATGAAAAGACAATAAAAAGCCTAAAAATGAGCAATTGATAAAACGAAAATTACAATTATCATGCTCAGAAGCCTTCAGACCCCACCCCAACAGCAGCATTGTCTATGGCCAGGCTGCACCACACCTAAAGAAGTATCCACAAAGCACTGTACACAGAGAGGCAACTCCAGCTGTTGCCTGACAGTGCGAAGAGATCAGTACCCACAAACATTTAGGGAAGAAATGGACAACCCTACAAATCCTGGATCTTCATGGAATGGGAATTTTGCACCAGCTAAAATGGTGAGATGAAATAAAAAAAAAAAGCAAATGTGAGAGCTAGTCACTGTAAAATTATAAAATCAAGCAAACATGAGAATGATATTATTATTAATAGTAAGCATTCTAAATTGACAAGTGAAACCTATTATTAATATACAACATGGGAGTTCAAGGGCTGATGAAGTGTGTGCCCTAAGCAAGGCTCATGGTCATGATTCTCCTCTGTGAGTGACCTTACACACTGGCTACTTTAAATTCCACTGTGGTCTATGCCAGCTAAGTACCTTGGAAACTTTGAGAATATGACCTTACACAAAGTAATTGTTATAAGGGCATATTAAAATGGGAAGCCTGTCTATTTTAACTTTACTAGCAACAAATAAATCTAACAGACTCAACCATGTCATGCTATCAGCATGCTATGAAAAATATCACTGATATAAATGTAATGCTGCATAAGATTTCCTTTGCTTTCCTTTAAAAAAAAAAAAAAAAAAAAGAAGAGAATATCACAATATTTCTATACCTTAGTGTCACAAGGTAGATCAATAAACACGTAATCAGTAGTTAAAACCCTGGATACTCAATCTTGAGCATTAAGTTATTGATTTGACATCCTACCACAAGTATCTGAAGTGTTTCCGTAATCTAATTTTAAAATTTTTTCTTCTCATAGACCATTTTGTATATCCAGCAACTTGTAATAATGCCGTATAACCAGATGAATGATAGCAGTTCTGATTTTGAGATTTGCAGCTAAAATTATACTAGCTTATTTCTAAAGCAAATAGACTTTAGGAACAATGAATTTCTGCATATCAAAATTCAACATTAAAGTGAATAATTAAAATAAACATAGTGTAATCCATTCTAATTGGTGTATTCTAATTAATTTGCTTTAAAAACTGCATTCAAACCATACATATGTATATACTTGCAAGTGGTATATAAACAGTGCTTATACTGTATTAGAAAAATAATCTTACTTAATTTAGGAACACGATACATCAATAAAATTAATTTTATGATGATATAGAGCATTTTAACAAAGGAATGTTGTCACTTAAAGTAATATCCACATTTTAATACACCTTTTTGCAATCTCACCTCCTACTGTCAACACCATCAACTTCAGCAGTGCTCCTTCCCCTATCTCTTTCAACATCAAAATGCGTTCCTTTCAGTATCATTATTACCAACCTGAGCAAACTAAATGTGAAAAGGTGCCACTAATAGGACAGCTTTTGACATCGCATCTTGAACCAGAATAAGCAAACAGGCAAGTCAAATCTTCAGGGTCAAGCTTTGAAGTCAATTTTCTGACCCGGGAAATCATGTTCTGTGACAGTGATGACAAACGGTGAACACATGCCTTGTGTAAATATGTCTATGAATGTTGCCTTACAAACATTCAGAGTCACCATCCCGCTGTAGCCAACTATGGAAGGAAAAATGGGAAGTTTACACTTTGAACATCCACTGTTTGACACACTGCTTTAACTAAAAAAATCCAAGTTAAAAATTGTTTTCTTTTCTTAAGTGTAGTTAAAGAAAAAAAGTAATTAAAAGAAAAAAAGCACACATACAGCTAATTTTCAATTAATATTCAACATCTAAACTGATCCAGATATTGTATACAGTGCAAACATTTTGCTATTTGGACTTCTGTGCCTAAAGCACTCTCTAGCAAAGCTTTCCAGGCATAGGACTGAAAAGTCATTGTTTATTGATTTCAAAATCTAACAGACTAATTATATATTTGTAGATTACTTGACAGATTTACAAAACTCCTATATGATTTTATAATGGAACATGCTCATGTTAATCTCCATCTATGGAGATAGCTAGAGGGGGCTGACCTTTATCTCATATTTAAAACACAAGCAATAACTGAAATTCATTTTCAATTTATTTTCCAATCATATAAAAGGAGGGGGAAAAGATTACTTTATTGAATCTTTTTAGCTGGTAAAAGGTTGGAGACACACAGTCTTGATGCCTTCCAAGGAGCTACAGGGATGGTCTATAGGGAACAGACTTAATCGAATAAACTAATCTTTGCTGTGGAGATTAAGTAGATGGCTACAGCAGTAGACTAACAGCAGAATGCAAAGTATCAGCAGCACCATCAGCTGCTTTAAAGGTGCTGTAGGCAGTAGGAGAGCTTCCCTGTTGGGTCCACCCTACTGATCCTGCAAATTTGGTAAACTTCATGGAAATTTAATAATGCTGCTGCATTGTGTTTGCCTGCTGAGCAAACAGCCTGGTGCTGCAAGGCACATATGTGATAATTTACAAGGGGTTTTTGGAAGATACAGTAACTGCTGCTACTCAAGCCTGAGGCCTTTAAGCTGAAGAGAGCATATACAGTGTACATCCTCAAGGTAAATAGTATCTAGAGCTAAAGATGTGTTTCAAAGCAGTTCCTGACAGTTGGTAAAGCGCCCTACTTTGTAAGCACATCTTTTCAAACAGTCTTTGATTCCCTGCGCCAATACACACATGAGGAACTGAATTAGGCTGGGCTAGAATCTGTCATGATATATGACTAACATATTTCTGCACTTTTATGTTAGCTTAAACAAAATCTAGTTATTTTGCTGGGTTTCTTGTTCATCCTGTCTCTCCCATTTAGCACTCTGAGTTGGAAATCCTGACTAATTATGGACTACACTTTTCTGAGGAAATGGCAGAGATGGCACCCTCTCGCTGCAGAAAGGGTATTTTTATTATGGCTTAGAAGCAATCCAAAACACCCACACTGTTCCTGCACTTTAGGCCTGGCAATGAAAAGGGAAGAAAATCAGAACAGGAACAATCCAGGTTTCAACATATACAATGAACTTATTTAATAATCATAAAAAGAAACATTTGAAAAACAATTACTGCTGCCTTTGGATCCTGTAACTTGAAAGAAAACCGCAGCCGCTCTGCTCATTCCAGCAGCTTACAGTTCACAGGGTAAGCAGTGCTCGTCAATATGAATCAGCTGTGAAATGCAGGGCTATGTTGGGACTTCAGATTAAATTGGCCATCTCTGCAATATTGTTATTACAGTTAATAAAACCTGTTGCCTAACACTTTGACCACAAGACTAGTGGAGCCGGGGTGGAGTGAGGCTGGAGAAAGGGTATGTGCCAGGGGGCAACGCTTAATGTAAAAAGTGTTCGAAGGAAGCTGGTACTGTGGGTTACTTCTGGAGGTGACAGCCTTGCTCGAATACTGATTCCCTATGTGACAGAGAATGTGAAAGAGATTGTACATGATTTTCCAGCATGCTTCAATAGCAGTTTAGCAATAATAAGCAACTAATTATAGTACAAGCTCTCTTCCTCTTTTGTCAACAAGGTAGGGGCTATCAAAGGGCAAATTATAACCGGAAAAGTAAAAGCTTTTACTTTTATTTTTCTTTCCCCCTTTTTCATTCAGGCAGCAACCAGAATTCTTCCTATGGCTCCCATGCCACCAGCGTCACACATGAACTCTTCTTGCTAGATGCCATCTATGTTTACCTCTGTCTTACTTAACTCTCTCCCATCCTAACTCTCTTTTACAACAATCAGACTATTTTGGGCTGCGCAGGAAGGCTGTAGTACCTGCAAGGCAGGGATCACAGTAGGGCCTTTAATACAGAAGACCAAAATGCACTAGCATCTATCTCGTGTCTCAGGTTCCCAGAGTAGTCCGAAGAGGGCCATGGATAGTAGTCAAATGCTGCCCTCAACCCTCCCTTCTCTGTATGGTGTGCAGCCACCTGGGCACAGGCTGAGATCATGAAGCAAGACTATCAGAATAAATACACAGTTTGTCCTGAAGCAACATCCCAATGTAGAGAAAAATACTGACTTTCCAAAGACGAAGCAAATCCAACCCTCCTGAAAACAAAGCATGAGTGCTGGAAGACAACCTCCTACCAAATTAGAACTGTTAATCCAATATAGCCTGAACCACTTACAAGCTGTGTTGGAGACTGAAAATATTTGGTGTACAAAGGCACAACCCTTTCTGAATGGAAGTTGTGCTATCAAGGTATTCAGAAGTATAACTAATGTAGATCCACTATCTCTGCTCCTGCCTCTACAACACTAAACAGCCTCAAAAATGTTGGCATTTCATGCTCAGAGAGGAAAACAAAGAAGCAATGTAATAATGGAAGGGCTCAGACTATGCTTTCTGGATAGACAGAGGATAGACAGAAAAGGCAACACTGTGAGAAGGACGGCGGGGACAGGTAAAGCCCCTGCCCTAGGAAGCAGCAAACCAGGGTTCAAACACAGAAAAGTAAATTCCATTAAGATAAATCTGGGAGAAACAGGCTGTACGCTAGGAACAGAGCTGAAGCAAAACAGCTCAACTCATCGAAAGTATGTTTACATGGCAGTGAAAGGAGTAACTGAAGTATCTTTAGCTAAACCAGAGCCAGCTTTACACTTGCCCACTAAAGGGCAGCCCGTGGCAGAGCTACAGCACACAGAACTCAGTGCAGCCGGTGCTCTCTCAGGTGAGTGCATTTTGTAATCCACACCTCGCAGCAAAATGGCTGGATTGCTACCAGTCCTTCAGCTATAATCCAAATCTTACTCAGCCATGTCTAAACAGGCTGCAGTCACCCTCTGACATCATTGTGGGCATAACCTTTATGGCAGAAAGCAAGCAGGAAGACACGCAATAACAAATTAATACGAAAAACCAAGCTGTCTTCCATGCCACAAAACAAGCAGAAGAATAAATGCTAGTAAGAGATTACAGAGGGCTGGCAGGTGTATTTCCAGTGGGAATGGAAGGAAAATTGTCTCCACTTGCAAGAAATTCTAGCCATGCTGATTAGTTGGTGTTCATTAAGCAGGTTCTTTTGACCAATTTTTGTTATCTCATCAATATTTTTCTCTATTAAAAAAATTAGGCCAGTTAAAATGCTACCAGTAGGATTAGCTGTAGCCTACTGAGAGAATGGTTTTCTATGCTGATGCAAATGTGATCACTGTGCGAGTTAAATGACCTCTGCCCCTCGCCCCCATGAGTTGTGGAATGAAAGAATGCATTTAAGAGACAATTATTAGGTTAATTTCCTTACTTGAATGCAGGACATTGATGCTGTGCTCCTGTTATTAGACCTACCTCCAGGTAATAACAATGCGAGTGAAATAAGAAAGAAGCTAGCTGGTGGATATTGCACCAGAAAACTTGAAGTGCTTATCATTCAAGTAGAAAGCCTGGTTATAAATTAAAAAAACCCAAAACATTAAACAACACAAAGCTATCAAAGAAAAATCCATGGAAGCAGAAGAAATCAAAAATAAAAGTTCGAGAATGAGAAACAAGTGGTCATGGAAGAAAATACTTCTGGAAACACACAGGTTAAGTAGCTAATTGGCACTTGTACTGTGACAGCCCCCAGGAGTTCACTTCCCCGTGAAGTATATAGCCAGGGAAGAGACGGAGAGCAAAACTGCACTGCTCAAACTCTGGAATTACCTATGCCACAGCAAGAGCTACACACCAAAAACCTGTGTCCCAGCCATAAACTCATGGCTACTCTCAGCAGAAGAGGCTATTGCAGTTGAGACCAATCTTTAAACCAAGCAGAGTGATGCACAAAAAGAGAACTGGAGAAAGTACATTCAGCATGGTGTGGAGATGCCAGTTCCTGATGCAGAAGGCAGAAATACTGACACATCATTTGAAAGTGTAAGTAAAGTTATTAGGTGTGGAAAGGTTCCCATTCCTAGCCCAGAGGTGTCCATGCCTGCGGCCATGCCCACACACCACATCACTGGCTAATGGGGCAGCAGGTAGGCTGGTGAGTGAACTCACTGCCTCTTGTGGCCTCTAGCCACCATCAGAGCTGGACAAAGGCTTTACTCAGCCACTGGTCCTTTGAACCATCTGACAGTAGAGGCCCCCCGTGCTTGTACCTCTTCACAGCCAGCTGTCTGAGCATGTAAGCACAGGATACTCCCCAGAGCTATCAGAGCTATGCCTCATTACATGCGTCTACCTAAACCAACGCTTCCTTCAAAGCACAAGAACCAGAGGATGTCCCCAGTTTACTGCTGGGGAGAGATACTAATGGCATAATAGCATAGCATAAGCCAAGTACAGATGCAGCAGACAAGTTTTCCAGCTAGAACCACCTCTTCATGCACCTATGCACTCCTGTAGTCTCTCCTTCCCATATGCAGTCCCTCCATCACCCGTGTATGTGAATAATTTTCTATTTAAGAACAGAAAGAAAAATGTGACTGGCTAAAACACCATACTCACACTCCCAGATCTCTATAGCACTGCAACAAGATTTCTAGCTGCTGTCACAATCTGTTTATTGTCAGTGAAAGAGCAACGAATTGCTCTTGCTTTTTGCTGATGGCCTTCTGTCCCCCAGGGGAGAAAGCATAGACTAATCTGGAAGATTAGCAGGCTACCGACCAGGCAATCACAAACTCCCACCTTGTCTGTAGTACGTTTGGACCAGTGGCTTGCCTGGCAGGGAATTCTGATCCCACACATCTGTCAGACCCTGAAAAGTCGAATCCCACAGAGGCAGAGATCTGCACTTATGTCATGGTGACAAGCAGCACACGTCTCATCCTGAGCAACCCCACACTGCTAGCTAGGTTGATACAAATGGATGCAATTTTTCTCAAAGGGCCCAAAAAATCCTTAAGTCCATTTACTTTATTCAATGCAAAAGTCATACTTAGTCCTGCAGAACACGGCACACCCTTCTGACTGGCACGCTTCCATCCTGCCCCAAGCCTACAAGCAATATAGTGCTATGCTCAAGCTGAGAGCACAGTATAACCCTGCTATCAAGACTCTTCAATCAGCTCTTCAATGATCGAAGCTCACTCTCCTCACCGCTACAGCGCTATTTTCAGAACCTTTAGCCAGAAAGACTTAGTGGAGTTGCCTGGTAATGTAAAGCTCTAACTGTGAACCAACAGGCCATTCTGATTTCTTGAAACTCTTCTGTATACCAGGAAACCTAAGTTGCTTTCTGAAGCAACAATATGTTTTATTGGTGCAACCAGTGGTCAGTGCATTGCTTTGCACTGAGAATATGGCATTCGAGTATTCGCATTTCCACTCTGCCAGGCTGGTGCTCTGTGCTCCCCCCTTTATCTGCCTTGGCTGTATAGATGTTGGGATCACGAACCGTCTCTTTTGGCAGGTAGAACAAACTCAGAAATAATATTTTCCTTAAATTGTAATATTGGCAATTGTTTTGGTATACTTGGGACTCTCTCTGTCCCCCTGCTGTTTGCTCTGCTATAAAACATGGGCTGCAGTCCAGATCCCACCAACAAATATGACAAAACTCTTGCTGAAACAAGTCACAACACAATTTCAGATGCTCATTACCACTACCGAAGAGAATAAAGAAGCCGCAATAAAAACTCACCTGTTTTTATTTAAAACTCACCTGTGTAAATTTGAACTCTGCACATAATACACTCCATCCAAACTCATTCCCCTGGTTTCACAACGTAGAAATATTCTCTCCTTTTAGTAAGCAACAAAATAATTGTAAGTTTTACTTTAGAAATGCATCTTTTACTATTAGTTTAGAATTTTATTTATTCTAAGCTATATTATTTGAAGTTTAATATAAACATGTAAACTCATTTTACACCAAAATTATTACATTTTTAATGCGTAAGAAAAAAGCCTTTTTAACTCTATTTTAATGTACTACATAGTTTACTTTTTCATCTGCAAATTCTGAAAAGGCAAAAGAGTAATACAATGAATACTTCAAGAAAATATGAGTTTGCACAGAGGTTTTTCCTTACTGTTTTAGCCCTTCAACAGGTATTACTTTAAGTGGGTTTTACTGTCTATTTTATAGACATTCCAGTAGAAAATGAAACACTTAAATATGCAAGATTTAGCTAATCCTCCAACACACAGCCTATGGACTTGGTAGGATTATCCCTTATTATAACACTGTTAGAACTGATACAGAATTGCAGTTTGAGATTAAACACAAGAATTTCTAGAAATGCATCTCTCTACCTTTTCCATTTTATCTTGTGAAAATATCTAATATTTTGAAGCATTCCTTTAAGAGTCTCAAACAATGATTGGTATAGAATTCTAATATTTATATAATCATGCAGCATTACTTTATGCAGTAAGCACTATACCTAAAGTTCACATTTCCTCCCTCAATCTAATGCGGCATTGAAGACACTGAGAAAACAGTGGAATATCTGGATATATTTTTAGATTTGTTAGAGCAACCATCATATGTACCAACAGTATTTTATTGTTTTAATTTAAACATTTTAGAGCTGCTGTATTACTAAAAGCCTTATCTCCTTCCCTGTCATTTACTGCTAAATTTCTTTTCAAATATAATACTGCTAGTTAGGGATCCACTCCATTGAGGGACCCAAGTTCATTTGCATCCATTGGCTATGCTAAACGCTCAACCTAACAGATGGGAATCTAATTGCAGACCTGTTGTCTGGACATTGTTAACAAATGCAGAAGTAGCAATATACAGGGCTTTTTGGAACTGAATGTGGGCTGGCAGCAGGGGAACTCCAGTTAATTACCAACATCTGAATTTCTTGTTTAATGCCAGCAAAGGCAAAAATAGAGGTACTCAGACTGAGGAGGACTAAAAACTGATCAGCAAAATCATAAGACATTAGATCGCCCAAAGCAGCTATTCTAGAATACTGGGATGAGGGCTCCATGTCCATACAACGCAAGAGTCCATTTTTGTGAAGTAGCTTCCATGTGAGAAAATGAGACAATTGTAAATACAATCATGTAAAGAATATTTGCCTTGCAAACAAAGACACTGTCTCTAAAATGATATATAAACTGTAAACATCATAAATAGAGGTGTTAGTATTATACTTCACAAAGCTACAATATGCAAGATTGACTGCGATTTGGATTTGAGTCTCAAAAGTAGCAGGGAGATGAGACTGCCCACAGAAAGCTTTGAAATTACCAAAATCTGTAAATTTTTCAACATTGTGTTTATCAAAGAAGCAGTTGCTCTTTGATTTGATCAGTTGCTCTAGAAAAGTCTTTCTGCTGCCTTCACCCCATCTCCTAAAATGCAGAAAGAGAAACAAAGACAACTGTTGTAATTTTATAAACTACCCTTATGCATTCTGTTGTACTGAAAATGGATACTGATTTTCTATGGCAATACTCTACTCAAATTGTTCTCTTCAGGTTGTCAATTACACATTTCCAAAACTGACTCGACCCTCTCATTGTTAATTGATTTGCCTTTCCTGCAGTTTTTATTTTCTAATTTTTGTTTTATTTTTTTAAATCAGGGAGCTAGGAACACACCAAGGCCTATACCCGTCTATGTTTCTGTGTTCATGTGCTTTTATGCAAAAGGCCTATCAAGAACCTGGAAAACTAGAGAGTGTTGTAATATGCAAGAAGCACCTTTAATCAGTTGTATTCTTTTTACTCTGTCAGATTACATTTTGATGGGTGACAGGTAATAGAGCCTCATAAAAGAACAATACAGAGCTGGCATTTAACAAATTCAACAGTCTAGTAACTATTTCTTTTCCTCAATGACACCACTACCGAAGAAGAAAACCAGGTTATTTCCATGGAAGTAGTAACTATATCACAAAGATTTCACTGAATGACTGCTAGACAGCAGACTGAAGGGCCTGATGCTGACACCCACAATGGTAAATCCACCACTTGGTATCAGTTGATAGTAGCTGCACTTGAGCTCTGAAGGACTCTAATGGCTGACAGCCTGTACATTCATTGACCCTGGGTGAGATGTCTACAACAATTTCACTGCCTTTCTCCTCTTTTCTGTGTTGTTTTAGTCTAATAAAATAGATTATAATACTACAATGGATGTATTTCTGGTCTCAATTAAAGAATAATTGCTGTTCAATCTCACCCCTTGCTCTTGAACCACTTTTCAGGTATCTGTTGTATAGAAAATGACAGACACTTGTTTGAATGACAGAAAAGTGGCATCAAGAATTCATGTGATGTTTCAGTAAATACAACTACTTTCATGAATGAGTTTCCGGCTTAAACACCATTTCAAGCTGACTGGGGCCAGGGGGAGGTTCTGCCAAAGACTAGTTGGCCAAAACAATCTGATAATTCAGATAAAGCACAACAGTACTTTGTCAGGGTAAAAAAAACAAAACAAAACAAAACAAAACCAGGCATACACTGGACTTGGTCTAAAGCTCCGGAGTCAATGGAAGCATGATGTACATCATGCTACAGACATCAAAACCTTCTGTTGTAAGGATATGTGTCACAATTTAGGATTTATAGCTCATTAACTCATTGGACCAACCTACAAGAACAGCGCAGCACAAAGAGGTAAGCATCACAAAATTAAAAATAAAATGGGATATTTATAAGCAAACATAATTCTCCTGCTGTTTCCTGCTTTATTCACATTACCTTACACATGAATTTCACAAACATTTTATAACATCCTTTGCTGAAAGTTATTGGTAGTACCCATTCCAGTTAGAGACTGAAATCAGTTAAAATAACATTAAACAAATCCGAAGGATTAGAAAATTAAATTAATATCTACTGTAAAATACATACATTGGATGAGGAAGGGATAATCTGGAGAAGATTCTTAAACAATCATTAAGATTTGTCACTAAAAATACATTTTGTTACCAAACGTATTTAATTTGACTAACCCTGCTTGGTTTTAATGAGCTTTCATAAGAGCACAGGGAATATTAACCCTGTCACAATTAAGAGAAATTTTTATTTCTTTGCTTATGTGGCTGAAGTCCCTATTCTCAGCAGTGCTTTTGCTCTTTCATTTTTATATTTCTGGAATACTTCCTCCTTTTAAAAGTAATCCATTTCTTTATTGCTGCTTTTTGAGCTTAGGCATGCTGGAGACATTTGAGTGATGACGATGACGTGGATTGGAGGTGTTTAGCTGTGTAATTTCATCCTTGAATTTTGTGATTACTAACAGGACAACTTTTTTAATTTGCTCTTTTGTCTCGATTCCCCTGGCTGACAATCTGCTCTGTGAGCTAGGCTTTTTAATCAATCACCTAGATAATCAAATGTCACTGGCTATCTGCTCCATGTAATTACTTTTGCAATTAAAAATCAACCTCAAGTTGCCTCATCTAATTAGAGGGATGGGCAGATTTTCATCGAGATTGATTTTTTAATAAATATTGACTTAAAATGCCATAATCTCATCATATTCTTTCATTTTCTTTGTACCAAAAATCAAACAAATGGAAGAATTAACAAGCAGAAAGATTCATAGGACTTCAAAGGCTTTTGCTAGTTCAGACATACAAAATTGTGCTATAGTGAAGCCTAGCTTATCTCAGTCTAATAACACTCAAAAGCTCCTATCTTTTATTAGAAAAAGAACAAAGCAGTTGCACCATTATATATTTCATTTTCTAAAGTATTCCAAATTAAATTAATAAAGTCTATACTACAATTACCTGGCCTGTATCTGACAAAAATATTAAGTTTACTGAATTATTCTGTATTTCAAAAATCATTCATTTCAAACAAATAATAATATTGGGAATTCCTTTTTCTCCAACACCTGCCCAGAGACTGTTTTTATTTTCTTTCCCTAAACAGCAGTTAATTTGAGGATGCTTTGTATCACTTTGCATTGATAAGACAAACAAAACATACACTATTTTGCAGGAACAATAAATACTGCTCAGCATGAAAGCAAGGTCTGTGGCAAACAGCAGTGAAGAAAAGTAGAAGCAATACCCTAGAAAGAGTTGCAAGACCTGCTTTTATATGTAGAGAAGGAGTATATTTTTTAATCTATTCAAATATTAATTGTCAGCAAAGGAGCCTGGAAGGTATCACCAGGAATGAATTCTACCTTCTTTTTCTTATTTCTGACACAGACTTACTCACTGTCTGACCTTGGACGCTATGAACTCATTGCTGCACCTAAAGAGGAAGAGCTTCAGTAGCAGCAGTAGCAGTTACTGGCGGTGCCATGACCAACTTGCAGCAGGTGAATCACAAGACCCCGTGCTGAGGGGAGGCATGATGCTCCCTGGAGTTCTATGAACTATTAAAGCAGCACATCTGCCTTTGTACACCTGCAGGCCCATGTTACGTGAGAGGGACAGCTGCCCACTTCCTTCCCACGCCCTTGTTAGTACTTGGGGTAGACCCTTTTGTCAAAGGGATGCAAAATTTTGCCTGCCTTGTTATCACTGTGCTTGGTGTCGCTTTTTGACACTTCTCAGGAACTCACCTATGCATTATTTAGATATAAAAAGATACAAATTGCAAAACAAAACTGTACACAAATACAGGAGAAAAATTGTGCCTGTCAACAGTATATGAATATTACATTTTACTTGCTAAAAGAAGCTAGTTTGCTTAATAGTTGTTGACCCCAAGATAAGCACTCTTAAGTGCATATAGACATACCTGAGCCATCCAGATCTCTACAAAGTAGTTATTACTGTTTTAAATGAATGAACAAACTCTAAACATGCCATTCTATTCAGATTATAATGATGGAACAGGATACCATAATTACAGTTGCTGGACGAGTATGCTATACTTTGTACTGAAACCCAGCAGTGTATACAGTATTTCCACTAGAAACACTAGCAACTAAAGAGCGCTTCACAATACCTGTTGAGATACTCATTAACCTCTGATTTGCTACCAGTAAGACTATGTCATTAGGAGATGCTTTCGGTGGACATACTCAGAAGCTATTTTCCACTGCAACACAGTGGCCTGAACTACTATACTTTCCTCAAATGAAACACTCAGCTCCTTGTTCGTTTCCATTGAGGCTGAGCTACCCTAGACCAAAAGAACAATAACCACCAGATTTTTTAGGGGATAAAGTGGGAGGAAAGAATATAATCCAGTCGGTTTAGATGAACTGCATGAAGTCCCTAACTATTAAAGTAATGCTACCAGTGTGAAAACAATATCACAAGTACTTTATTGTGAATAATAATGCTGTGTTTGTGTCAAGCAAAACAGCAAAACAGCACTGGCAGCTATGATGCCCATATAGTGCCAATACATTTACTTTTGTTGGCTGCAAAACAAAAATAAAAGTAATTACAGCTGTGAAAAAAAATAACTCCACACAATATTCTGAATCATGTGATGTGAATTAGAGATATGCTGAGCATGTGCTAGCCAAACTGGCTTGTTTTCAGCGGTCAGGATGCCACCTTGAAATAATTTCCCAGCTTCTCTATCCAGAGGGCCTCAGTTCCTGTCCCTTCCTGCTGTGACCATGGAAAAGAAGCCATATGTGGCACCTGTGGTCTCCTCACCAGTCACTGAATCTTACCCTGCAGATGACTAAGGAAGAGGATAGAGAAGGCTCTGGATTGAGGAAAGGAGTTTCAGATCTGCAAGCCATTTGGTTCTCTGTTTATTTGGGGAAAGGAATGCAGATACTAATCAGGCTCTTGGGTTCAGTCGCAGATGTGAAAGTTGCATGCAAATATCCCTTCTCTCTCCCTCTTGCTAGCAGTATACATCTTTCACACAAAGGCCATCCATATTTACAAAGACTGCAGTAGGCCTGGAATTTACATCCCCAGAAAGGATAGGCTGATAAGCGCTGTGTGCTCCTGTTGGGAGACATTTCTAGATAGGAAATGTCTCCTCCCCCACTACTTCAGCCCTCAAGCCAACTAGTTTCTAATTCTTTTTTTTTTTTTTCGGAGGGAGGAATCTTGCTAACATCTTCCCTTTCAGTTCAGAAACAGAACAAAAAAAACCCCAGATAACTGCAGCTTCACATACATCCCTCAACTTTTGTGGTAGCTGTACAAATCTGACTAAAGACATGCAAATACCTGAAATTCTAACTACATGCACAAAAAGCAGGAAGGACCTGGTCAAAATAAAACATTTTTGAATCCGCTAGAACAACAAATCTTACTGGAACAAGACACATACAATTCCCTGGAAGACTTTTCCAGTGCTTTCGCTTGCGTATCAATATTCCATCCTTTCACAGAAGTCTCCAGGTAGAAAACGCAGGGTTAACATTCAGAAGCATCTGAAACAGCTTAGAAAAACCCTTTTATAACATGACGCAGACTTTTAGGTTCATAATTTCCATTTATTCCTAACTCCCTAAACGTGGAAACATTCCAAAAATAGATCTGCTGCAGATAAGAACATACATCCCTGTCAGATGTGACTGAGTCAGCCGTTAAGCTGAAACTGCAGCACTAAATGCCAAGCCTACAGGTAAAAAGCTGTATCTTCAGGTAATTTGTCCAGACAGCACGTAACTACTACAGTCATACACTCCTTCACCCTGGCACAGCATTCCCATGCAGTGTGCAGACATGCTTTGCTGTTACCCAGTATGCACTTAGTGTCATCACTCTGAAAGTAAATTCTGTAGCATCTTCTAAATGTGTAGAGTACAGGAGCAACTCGGATGACTCTTCTAGATTTAATTCACTGAAAGTTGTCTAATGATTTGAGAAGATTCATAAAAACAAAGATACAAAACTTGCAAGCTTCGGTTTTTCTGTTCAACAGTGAAGTCCTTGACAAGTTCTTAGCAATACTGCTTCTTCTTGGTATACCTGAGAGCATTTAGTGTCTCAGAAAAATCATTATTATAACGTGTTACATAAAGTACTTATTCTTCTTGCATTTGGCGATAATGATGTGATTTTTTCAACAAGGCAGCCTTCTAATATAATAAATTTATGGCAAAATAGAAAGGGAAGATTAAGAATTGTTTTACATTCTGTGGTATAAGAGTCCTAGTTATATTAGCATTTTGAGGAGGATTTATTTGGAGATTGAGGATTAATTCCCATGAAATCATTATACAAATTTCAAAATGTCAACTACTTTGATAGAGCTTATGATTTTATCTTCTTATTTTGACAAGCAACTGTGTAAAACAACTTCTGTGTAGAAGCAGCACAGGAATAAAGCAAGGGTAGGATAAATAAAGACAGAATGATTCTCACGGGTTTTCCGATCAGCTGTCTTTTTATTCTGATTACTTGTAGGACAGAGCAGTAATAGACATTTTCCTTTGCACAAAATAATAAGAGCAGTACTTATCGCTTGTTGCCTACAGCTAGTGGCAACAGGAAATTAGAAAAGTCCAATGAAGCTGAGTAGTAATTAATCATCATACAGTGGGGCCTGTCAAATCAGATGGGTCTTTCCAGCTGATAATGCTGCCCAGTGCAATTTAGACTGATAGAAATTAGAATTCTTTTTCCTCTGGCAAAACCCAAAAAGACTAGAGTTAGCACAAATGTAGCCAACTGTTCACTTCAGCGACTGCCTGACCCATTTATAGCCGACGTCTGCCTCAAGTTTAGCTCAAAACAAAATTGAAGGAACAGCACTCATTCCTCACAGCAAAAAAGAAAGACTACCATTCATAACTACTCTGCCTATAGAGATTAAACAGCATTAAACAAATGTAAACATTTAAATCTTTGTTATAAGACAAAAAAAGGTATCCTTTTTTCTAACGTGAATTTATTGGTTTTCTCCAATGGACAAGAAGGAAACTCCAAAATTCACAACAGGTAACTCAGACCCCTTTTCAAGTGAAGTAAATAGACTCAGGGTCATCCTCCTTTTTTTACTGAAAGGCAGCCCCAGCGCCAGCTAGTCAGCAATAGAGTAATTACGAGAATTAGGGCTTATTTTTTCTCCAAAATAGGTTTGCCACTGACTTTGAAACATTATTAAGTCTTGACGAGGAAGGGGCCTGTCTTCGCGCTGGCTCGGCCGTGAGACACCTCGTGTAACTGAAGGCTCCCCTCAAACGCGGGTCGCAGGCCCGGCCCGCTGCCGGAGGCTGCCCAAGCACCGGGGAAGGGCAGAACAAATGCGCCCAGTGCTTGGTAGGCGGGCGGCCAGGAGCTCTCGGAGGCAGACCTCAGCAAACGGGCTCTTGGCCCCCTCCCGCCCGGCGGGTGAGGAGACCCTGACTATTTCCTTGCCCCTCTGCAGCCGGAGGCGCGGAACGAGGGACGGGACACCCGCGGGGATAACGCAGGCCTGGCCCCGCCGCACGGACAGGGCGGGAGCGGGGAGGCGCCGGCCGGGGCTTTCCCTGGCTGTCCCTCCGGAGCGGAAAGGCCTGCCGGGCCTTGGCCTCTTCTGCCGCTTGCCCCTGCGGGTTAACGTTGTCTGTACTTACGGCTGCACCCGTGCGCCGTGTAGAGATGGGCACCCTGCGCCCGGCAGTGCGGATCGCGGCCCAACGCCGCGGCCCTCCCACTGACAGAGGTTACAGCTTTTCTGCCGAGGAAGAGAACCGCTGCCGGCCAACAGCGCACCCATAGGCCCCGAGGACCCCGGCTGGCCCCGCAGGCCCAGCTCGGGCCCGGCCGCACCTTTGCCGCGCTGAGGAGGAGCCTCCCCCGCCACACCTCGGCCTCCAGGAGAGCCCTCAGGAAATAATACGAAGAGAAAGGCCTTCAGAAGTAAAAAGGCAAAGAGAATTAACTGATCTCCTCGTTCATAAAATGTTAAGCAGTTTTGCTGTGGCTCTCTCCAAGCAAGCTAATGTTAAATAAATACAGAGCATGGCAGAGTAGATGACTGCTGTCAACTCAAGACAGAGTACTTTCTATGTTACATACAGGCATGTTGCCCTGAAAATACAACTATAACAAAATGACAGGAGCCATCAGGCTTTGAAGGAGCTAAAATGCGTGTTATGCTGCTATAGAAAGAGCGGGGTGGGGTGGGGGTGGAGGGAAGGGAAGTTTTGCACATGCACAAAGGCCTGATTTATTAGGGTTTACATCTGAATAATATGGCTGTATTTCTTCCTTCGTGGAAGGAAGGGATTCCATATTGTTACAGAAAGCGTGCATGCATGCATGCACCTCTCTAACAAACCCTCTTTGTGAACACAAAGGCTCTATAAATCTGATTCTGTGTATCTCAGCTTTGAGGGAGTAGAGGGGTACACAGTATGTGCAGATGAAAAAATTAACATCTAAAAAACACATTGTTTTCATCTGAGGTATAACACAGATTCATTAGGAGATCTGCATGCTTCTGTACTTTTCCCCTTAATATTAGAATGAATGAGTGCTATTTACATATGTCATTAGTGGGAAAATCCCCCACAGAGGAGCATACTGAATCCTAATTTGCACTGAATAAAATGCATTATGATGTAAGACTGTCAGGCACCCCAGTCAGTGCAAATGAATGTTTAATCATCACAAAGGGTTAGACATGACATAGTGCAAAATACGTCAGATGATAGAATCACAACCAGTATGAACTTCCAATGCTCAATGACTCTTTGATCAGCATCATCAAAATGGATCTCAACAAGTGAAATGTTGCAAAAGTAACAAAATGCTGTCATGGCAATTGCAGAAATTAAACTTGTTTTGAACACAAACACTTGAGGAGTACATGCATGGCTTGGTAAGTGCAACAAGTCTAGATGCAGTAACGGCAGCATTTCACGTTTTCCCATCAAGGTTGATAGGGACCGTGTTCCACCATGTGGGCAGGATTGATAGAGCTACAGACCCTTGAGAGTCAGAATCCCCATCCAGTCCTTTTCCTAGAGGTTTGCCATCATTGGCATTACAGACCTGCTGGTACATCCATGCGTTAAATGGTCGAAACAACAGCAGGATCTCAACACACTGTTGACTAATACTCTTGATAATAATTTTTCCCCTTGGTATTTTGCTTCTGTCTATGTAGAGCTATTATGGGGTCCTCCTGTGACCCTCATCAAATTCTGTGACCTGTGTAATACAGGAAATCTGGCTGCAAGGCTTACAGTTGCAGTTGACACTAAAACAGCAGAATCCCCCTACATGTCAGATGGTACCCGGGCTGTGTCATCGATGGTAGCCTTGACAACAGATAAATATAAATATAAGACAAAAACATTTATTCTCCTATGAAAACCTCAGTGTTAAGGAAAATAAGCAAAGAAGGCCATGGCAGATGTTTTATCTTCCTTACAGGGAAAGCTTAATGGCACCAAAGGATCATGGAAAAAAACCAACCAACCAAAAAAAATAAAATAAAAAAAAAACAAACAACCCAACCAACCAAACAAACAAACCAAACAAAAAACAACAAAAACCCAAAAACCCAAGTGGTGAAGTACTATTGTTCTGTAGAGACTTAATTCTAAAATATTTGGGTTTCCTAATTCACGCCTTTCAATTGTTTGTGATTCTGCATAGCGTGAAGTAAATTACCAAGTAAATTCCACTGGTACCAGATCAGGATTATTATTTGAAATTTACCCCTGTGGAAAAATTCAGGCTCATCTATCACAGAGGTTGTAATCCTCAGACATCAGACTCACCAGCAAATAGAACATGGTTCTCTGTACAGGATTGCCATCATTCTCTCTGAACTCTGAGCTAGTGATTTTGTCTTCAAATAATACAAATTTTCAACATCAAACCAGCTAGCTCAGATTTTATTATTTACACAAATCTGGAAAATAACCATACATAGACTTCCATATGCAAGTCATTAGAGCAAAACCATGTAGGCTTAAACAAGGCACACAAAATGTTCTCAGTCAATAAAAGACAAGGAAAGAAGACCTCAGCCATTATTCATTAAATGCACAGATGTTAAAAAAAAAAAAAAAAAAGTAAGAAAGTCTGAAAGCCACAATATAATGGCTTTATGAAAGAAACAACACAGTGTTTTTGGAGGAACTCTGTCTCAGTGGGAAAAACATTTACACAGCCTAAGAATTTGAATCAGGGTGTGAGAAGTTATTTAGGCCACCAGGAGATAAACTGCATATAAATCAGGCAGTTGTACTCTTCTCCTGCTCTTCTAAATTAAGTATGCACTTAAATCCCACCAACTCTAGGGAATGCATTTCCAAGGCAGGGTTGTATAGAAATAGGTGCACTAGACTGATAATACACCATACTCATAAGTTACATAATGGCTTAGCTGTGAAGCAAAGTAGACTTCATACTGCTCTTGACCATTTTGTCACTGTAAGTATTCATGTATTTAAAATCAAGTGCACACAAGCATTTTGGGGAACTGGAGCTTTACAGCAACTTAGGATCAAAGTTTGAGTATCATGAAAGCTCCTCTTCCTGAGTGCACTAGCTTAAAATACTTTCAGTTTAGTGCTAAGAAAACTTAATGGAATCCTGCTAGGGAAAATAGATGCCCTCAGCCCTCAGAAAATGTAAGGTTTGATTGCTGCCTTGTCGTTCACATGTCTTCAAACTCCCTCCATTCCTTCCTTTGTAAAATCCCACAAAAGCTTTACTGTGGTGGTTAGGATGACACAGGCAGGACAGCAAGACACTTTGCTCATAACAAATCCATCCAGCAGAATTCCCTTTCCTTATGGATAAAATGGGAGGAGGAGTTATCCTTCATTCTGTTGCTCCTGAACTGGGTATTCAGAAATCAGTGCTTAAACCACCTACCAGTGCACTGCCTTATTCCAAGACACTGACAGAAAAACTTCGAAGCTTTCTGCCTGGAGTTTGCCTGGGGAGGTTTGTTTGTGAGGACAACATTTGCTGACATCGGAGGAATGACAGCTTTTTCCCTGTTCGGACATACTGAGTTTTGACTTCCACAGTTTCAAGCAATAGTGCATGCAGGCAAGAGTTCTTTATTAAACATCTATGCAGTCAAAAAATCTCATAAACCATTAGTTGACCTATTACTGCCTTCCATTCGTCCTTTCTTGGTGTCACACAAAAGTTGGCAACCTCCAACTCAGACTTTCTTTCCATTTTCATGATACTGCTCACTCCACCAGGCTTATCTGGCTAAAATGAGAAGAGAGAGAGAGAGATTGAAAGACAGGCTGAAAGACAGCAAGAAGGAAGTAAAACAAACCACAATTTTTTTCTCATTAAGAAACCACGTAATGTTAAAGCAGGCAGCATCTGAAAGCATACATGTATAATGATCTGGTCTACGTGAATCTTTCCTTCAGGATACTGTTAACCAGTTCTTTTGTATTCAACTCTGCATTTACATATAGATTGAACCTTTCTGGAAAGCAATTGTACGCATTTTGTCTTAATATTTTTCTCATTAACATTGGACATATATTAGGCTTCTTGAGAAGGAAAGACATACCTGGATATCATGGGCACAGTTTCTAGAGATCATGTTTGCTTTTGAAGAAAAATATGTAATAAAAGACTAATAAGCACAAGACTGGTCACAAGTGAATTTTCAAGAATCAGATTAAAAAAAAAATAATACAGAAATTGCTCTGGTGCTGTTAAAACAAACACTTCCTTAATTACCTCCTGTGGTGGGAAGTAACAATAGACAAAAAACAACAGCAAAATTGCCTGTAAAACAAACTTCTCTCACAGGGCTTAGTACTTCAGTGAGGATCATTAGTCCTAATCAATCAGAGCATTTAATCATATGCTTAAGTTTAGGCTTACAGATAAGCATATGTATAGTCAGATAAGGCTAGGTATTGTGCTGAACTGGGGCTGAAGTACTCAGCATCCAGCAGGATTACCCTGCGCTGCTCAAATCTAAATTTTCTTCATGTCTTATTTGCAGACTGGGTGTAGGATTCAAATTAGAGGAAGGATTAAGAAAGAAAAAAAGTCCTCATGATAGCAGGGCCAGGCTAAGCAAACATTTCATATACACACGAGAAGAAAGATAAAAGGAAAGCAGCTGCCCTTCCACGGTCAGAAATTCTTATCTGCTGACCGAACCTTTGTTGGTTTGAGAAAGCACAAGTGGTCTGCATTGGCGGAAGGTTCAAAGCAATTTTTTAATAGATAGTGCAATCAAAAGTCTGTCTATCTGTTGAAATATTTAGGAGAACAAGATATCACTTTGACCTCCCCACACTTGCGACCTTTGTCAAAGACTTTTAAGAAATGCCTTACCCTTGTTTATGTTTTTTATCTTTAATAAGCTTCTGCATTTTTGAAAGATAAACATTTTGTGAACTCCTTTGAGTAAAAAATATATTCCATAACTTTTAGCCAGTACTTTTCTAATGTCTTCATCAAGAGAGTTGTATATGAAGGTATGCTACCAAAGTAAAAATCAACATGAAACCCACAAGCCGACTTGTATAGTTGTTGTTGCAGCAGTTGTTATAGAGGTATATGCAGTTCTGGTCTGTCTATGTGTGGTACACATCAAAACAAAACAAAAAAAAAAGTTAGGAGACTTACTAGAGGTAAAGTAAAAGTTCAACACCAATAAATGCCAAGGTGAGAATGGAATATAGTGGTTTTCTGTTCTATCTGCTATAAATTATCTCAGAATTTACATCTTCTTAGAAAGAACAATAAAGAAGCCAACAAGAACTCTTAAAAGAATATACCTGTATGAATTTTAACATGTTTTCAACAGTGGATGATTTCTGAGACTAAATCATGCAGAACAGAATCTTGCAAGTTCCCAGAATGGAAAAATTAAATAGGATTAATATCTACTATATAAATTTTTACCAGGGAAATCTATGTGTAGGAGAACAATCAAATGACATCTCTGAGTCTTGCATTTACAATAATAGAAGGGATCCAGAAAAAGTAAATTCAATTTCTGGGCTTACCACTTCATTTCCCTGCCTATAAACGGGGACCGTGGTGCACACTTTTCTTGGGAAGTGGCTCAAGTGACAAACACCAGTGAACATTTCTCTTCTAGATCTGCCAACACCTTTCATTTATGAACTGCTGCTGGTTTTGACTGTCGTCCTACTTTTTTCTTTCCATCCAAATATACTCCAAATACATTGATTATGAAAGGCTATGCTTTGGTTTGATTTTTCTAATCAATCACTACACAGGTGATCCATTCGATACATTCAGCATACCTGCCCAAGTTTTCTAAGCTATTTGCAGCAAAAGTAACTAATCTCTTTCCATAGCTCATGATCTATTTGAAGGAAGTGATGCCATAACGGTTATCCTTTTGTCTTTTTAATGTCCTTTCTGGCTTTAAATTTACAGCTTCTCAGTGCTTTATATCTCCACTCCTGATTCCAAAATTTTCTCTGTTACAAGCAAGTGTAGCTCCTCCTGAATCCATTTGTGCCAAAGCTGAATTCAGCCCTTATGCCAATAAAACCTCCATTTGTATTAAAAGTGCCTAATTTGTTGGAAAGACATGTGAGTTGGAATTAGATTTTTGTGGGTATTTCTTCTTTGATTGGGTCCTCCAGCCAGATTCATCCAGACACCAGTACAGTCAGGATCAGGCAGTCTGTGTATTTACTATTTGTGGCTGTGGACTTAGCTAAAAGGACTTCAAAAGCGTCTTAAAACACTGGAGAACAGCTAAGACTATTCTCAGGCAATTGGTGTGGTCACATCAGTGCAGAGAACAAGCCTTCGCAACAAGCCTTCTTTCAACAGCATTTCTCTCTGAGGATCAGGGGGCCCATATATGGTGGCTTCATTTCCCTCAAAGGCAAAGGAGAGTAGGGCTGACTTTCCACCTTGCATCTGAGGAAGGAAAAATAGGAAGAGAAAAAAATCCCAAGCAGAAACGTGTTATTATTTTATCAATGTTAGTAGCCTGATCAGTGCTAGGCAAGACTCATTTATTTATAAGCTGAGAAACAGCTGACAGCTTTCTAAAGGCCTTAGTCTTGTTCAAGCATCTCTCACTCTTGTGCCAGTATTATTCAGTCTGACCCAAGACAGAGTCTGTGTGGAGGTTAGTCCTTTTAAATGAAACTTCCTTTCTCAAAGACAGATTATGTAGCAACAGAATATACAGATCAGCCGAGTGCTTCACCAAACCTACTATCCATCTGTCTCACCTCAAGGACTCATCTTTGTGGGAGGATTAAAGTCAGTGAGTTAGTTAGGCCCAGACAGAACTTTTAGTCAGGTTTCATTCAAAACAAAGAAACTTTTTGCTGTTCCCTGCAGCCCATTGCGGAAGTACTTTTAATCATCATATTTACTTTTTTGGAAGCTAGAGCTGGATTCTGCAGCAGCAAATAGGCCAGAGCAGTGATGCTGCTGGTGGGGATGCTGTGAAGTTCAACAAGCTGTAGTTGTGATAAAAAAAAGGGTAGGGAAGGAACAGGAAGATGGAATTTATAGTTCAGCAGCAATCGCAGGAAGAAGTTGAAGTGTGATGGATTTATAGATTTAATGAAAAAGACACTATGCAGCAGTAACAAAAATACAGCAAAATAGGCAGGTATGTAGGATTTTCTTTTTTTTTTTTTTTTTTTCCCTTTAAGTTTAACAGAACACTTAGACTGCCATGATTTTTTGTTATACTAGATAATATTTTTGAGAAACAGCATTACAAAAGGTTAAACATAGAACAGATGTAAGTTATAAAATACAAGCTGATCAAAGCTCAGATTTTGAGACAGATATGTTAGCAAATGATGATAAATCAGTCCCATTAGAATTGTAAGAAGCAGACAAATGTAACTATGCAAGAGTGAAAGTCAGGAGTTGAAAATAGGGAAAAAAAGAGTGGAAACAAATGTTGAACTTAATTCCAGACAACTTGTACAGAACATCAACTGGCTATATTCCACAAAATGAGAATAATACCTACTGACATACACCCAATTTAATTTCAGAATAGGACTCAAATACATTAAACTATTAATATCAGCTCAATGTGTACAGCATTTTACTCATTTCCTATTTAGTAGCTGCTCCTCTCAAGAGTTGATAATTTCACTAAGATCTGTACTGTCATGATCAAAGCTATAAGAGAGGTAGAAATTTTACAAAAGCAGGTACACACTAGAAAACTGAAACCGTTTTTAGTTATCTTGCTGGTATATTTTTTTTAAAAAGGGGAACTTACTATTGCATCGAAGTTAGGACAAAATATATAGACATTTAGATATTTGAATGAAAGCTGAAGGTTTAATTTCTTTCCCTTTTGTAGGTAAATAAATAAAACACAGTGAGAAACACACTATTTACCAAGACCTAAGTGAAACAGAAAACATTTGAAAGACCACGAAAAAAGAGGTAATTGTTAGGACTGTCAGCAGGGGACCACTGTGATAATTTGATATGAACTCTGCTAACAAATCACTGCACCATTCTTTTTACTTTAGTATCTGTTTATGCTTCTACAAATTGAAACCCCACTGGCAATGCGCTGAAGAACAGTGCTCAGCACAATAACACATCAGCCTGGCGATTAGTTCAAGGTGGGGAAGGATTAGTTGACCATCCCAAACCTACAGTCTTCCTCAATATTTTGTCTTTCCCTGCTGAGCTAAAAGGGTGCAGACATATGTAAGTAATAAACTAACAGGCTTCCATCTACTTGAGGTTGAGTGGAAGGAATGCAGAACAAAACTATAAAAAAAATAATAGACAAAGGGGTAGTGAAGACTTGGGGGAACTCAATACCACATCTGCTAAGCTATGCTGGGATGTAGCACCAGGATGCCCATAAGTTTTAAAGGTACAACTATGCCTTTTTGTGATCTTGCAGCACACTGTTATGGCCTAAGCATGCCAACATTTAGAACTGACACAAGATCAAAAGGCTGATAAATGAGAGGAAAGGGGATGTTTGACCCACTTAATCGTATTCTACAAGAATTCAAGGCTTTTTAAAGCAATAAAAAAAGTAATACATTACCACATCTTGAATATATTGTGACATTCTTTTCTAAGAAACAAAACTAGTATCTAGATTCATTATATACTTTTATGCATATATGTGCACAGACATACCTATGACTACATATGTTCATGCTTATTTATGTGAACATGTTTTACATTCTAACTAGCTACTGAAAATTTCATTTCTGATGAAAATCATATTAAAATAATTTGGAAATGAACTTAATTTGGGATGTAGTTATTTATGTATTTATTTATAAATACATAAGCAACAAAAAAAGGGAAATTGAGCACAGAATTTGGAAGTTGAATGAAGTAAAAATAGGTCGGTTTTTTCTATTTTGTTTAGTCCATGATGTACACTAAAATTTTGCGACTGCCAAATTGAAGGTGAATTTTGTGATCTACATGAAACTAGTCTGAATTTTGTTCATTTATTTCACCAGGGCCAGGATTCTACCAGCCTTGCCATATTACCAAGTTTCCAGAAAAGGGTTATTAATCTTTTGCAGGGTGTAAGCAGCAATGGCCATTGTTAAACATCCAAACCCAGTAGTCTAAAAATATATATTTAATGAAGAATGTACCAACAGCAAATGCTACAGATTTGAAAACTTCTTATATTGTGGGATACTTCTCTCCAGTGTCACATCAGAAGTTTGTATTTCCTATTTTTAAAGGAACAGATGCAACCTAATCCCCAAGTATCATGCTCTGTATGATCTACCATGAATAGTGGATGAGGAGTCACCAAGCTCCAAGCAGTGTGCATGGAAGCATGCAGTACTATCAGCGATGTTAAAGTCACCCTGCCCGAGTGACAGCCCCTTTGCAGATTTCCCAGTATGCAGCAAATCACACCTAGTCTGCTGATGGTCCTTTAGCTCTCTTCCTTATGCCACTGAGCAGTTTGGAAGGGGAGCATAGAGTGGAAGTGTCTTTCTTATGCCCAGCCCAGTCTCAATGACTTTGAAGTATTGTGTACTCTCCAGAGGACAAATTTAAGATCAGCAGTTCCTGTGTTAATCTCTCCTAAGAGCTTTAGGTGCTCAGCACTTTTGGAAATCAAGTTAATAACTATTAATGACACAGAAGGATGAGAACTCAGTCTTCACGGTACTCCTTATTCAAGCATTTTTCACATCAAATTCAAGTGGAAATTTAACTGTGTGAGAGGATTGCTGAAAAGGATCCAACATCTTAAAATAAAGAGAAACACAATTAGATTAAATTTGGATATAAAATTGATGAGATGTTCTGATTCTCCTGAGGATTCAGAAACATTCTCCTTGCAAATAAGAGAGTTGTATAAATGTACTAGGGCATGAGGTAAAACTATACTTGAGAAGGCTGTCCATATGTAAGGAAGAAGCCTCCAATGTCCTCAGTTTTCAGCACTCGCTGATTGCATTGTCTAATATGGGGATGTTGGCACTTTTTAAAATTAGCTAGCTCACCTCAAGTTGACCACCTCTGTATTTCCCCAGCTTCCAGGCCACTGCAGCTACTCTGCTGCTAATATCCAGGCTGCCTAGTTTAAAATATAGAGCGAGCATGCCTATGTAATTACAAGGCTATGCCCATCAGCCTGTAAATCACTGTGTACGAAGTGGATAATCAGTATGTGACACTCATGTCCACTCTACAGGCAGGGGATTTTCCCCATTTTGGAATGCTGTTTTCCATCTTGACCTGTTCTTCTCCTTCCCAGTTCAGTTCCATGTGCCAGCCAGGATGGATGTTGTAACACAGGCAGGTAGCTGGTGACATCTGGAAGTGGAGAAGGCAAGCAGGCCTGTCAAGAGATATGCTCAGAATCAATTTTGAGGAGTGGGTAAAAATAGCGTTGTTTGACTCTCTACAAAAAAGACCTGGCAGGAGAGAAGCCTCTTTGTAGACAGATCTGGGTAAATTTGCATCTTGTCAGATGCACAAAACAATTCAAAAAGCGCAGAGAATACCTACAGATCGTAGGCAATGTTATTCCTATGTCTGCAGAACAAAGATCAAAGCACTCAATAAAAAACTTCAGAAAACCTGAGAAACTGCTTTGCAACAATTCAACTTTTTCTGTCAAACCATCCCCCCAAACCATCAATAAATGTTAGGAGTCAGCTGCTGATATCAAAGGAGCAGGGTTGAATACTGAAGCCATTCTACCACTATTACAAACACATCAGCTGTCAAGGTAAATGAATCTGTAGTACAAACATAGTAGCACCTACCTATAAGGCTTTATGTTTTAATTTTAACAAACTTGAAAAGAAAATCACTGCCAGAAATGTTAATATTTAGAAACTGGAGATAACTGTTTTGTTCATGAGTGAATTCTGAGCAAACAGGTTATTTGTTCTGTTAGGACCAGAAACCTTTCTATCAAATAAGTAAATGATATAGGGACACTGATTCTTTCTTGGACATACTTGCTTTTGTGTATTTTTAAGGGGACACAACAGAGAATTTTAATTTTCTTTCTTTATTTTTAAGCTCTGGTGTCCAGCTTTTAATTTCTTGGTTATAACAGAGTTTTTTCTTTAAAAGCACTGAGGTTTCCACATACAAATTAAATAAGTCTTATCAACTACTAGCTTTTTCATGCTAAGAATGTGATATCTGAAAATGATAAGATGCAGAAAGTCGAGGAACAGAACTGCTGTGGTGGGTTTCCTGCCTGCAGTTGGAAACAAAGCAACCAAACTTTGACAACATCTATTGTCCTCACTGGCTGGAGCACAGCAACATGATGGACAGACCACTTACCACAGCCACCTTTGGGGACAGATGGCTTCATTCCGGACCCAGCAGAACATCCATTAAATTAACAGCAACTACATGTTGCTTGGTAAACAAATGTACTTTGATTGATGAAGAAAAACTGCAAGAAATCCTACAAAATACTCTCTCAGAGTCACAAAAGCTTCTGTGCATTTTTAACTTCCAATTCACCAGTCTAAAGCCACCAATTAATTTAATAAATGTATTTCAGTGCAATCTTAAGTGACTTGGTTACATTAAAATCCAGTTATTGCACAACAGAATTGCTGTATTCCAAGGGAATACACTACAGATTTTAACTGATGTGAAAACACACAGATTTTGCTTAATAGCCTCTTAATCCTGCCAATTTTCCTAATAAGATTACTGTCTAAAAAGGCAGCTAAATAAACTGTGCTGTTGACACTTTAAACAAAACAAAAAAACACCGCTGCAAAAGTGCAATTTCTCCTGAAACATTCTTTTCCTTTATAATGGCCCCAATCCAGCAATGGGACTACTTATGTGCTTAAAGTTAATCAAGTGCTTAAGTGCTTTGCTGGACTGAAGCCTGCAAGAACATAAATCCAAGTGGACAAATTATCATTACATGTAAGAAACTTGCAACAAAATGAAAATAATTAAACAACTGAAGCTGTTCGTAGAAATACTCAAGTGCCACATGATGATGTAAGGCATGGCTGCCATTATTATTTCTGAAGAACATGTACCTCTCACTGTTCTCAACCACCCACATCTGAACTTCCAATCATAAACTTAAAAGCGAATTGGACACTTCTGTATTCTGGTATGGATCAAAATCTAAATGCATAGACGCCAAATACCACTGGGCTAAAGGACTGGTTTTTGGGAAAATGATTTGCAACAGTAGGTTTTCACTAGAGAGTGAGTATCATTGGAATAGTAGAAGGAAATTACGAAAGAAAGTGAAATGGGAAATTAAAATATCAAAGTAAGGGGGAAATGGGATTTAATGGAGCATTTTTTACATTTCATCTTTTGGGTATTATCTGAAAATATTCGGACTTCCTTTCCCCCCTATCAGCCAGGCCTCCTCTTGAGCCTTAATTTTCGTTTAGTTTTTATCTCTGTCACACAGTCTGCCTTTATACAGTCTCCTTGCTCCTGCTCTAAGAACATTCAGACTAATTTCCTTTTCCCTTAGCCATTTATCTTTCCTGCACCAATTCAACTCTATGGATGCATGCATCTTGAAGGAGGAAAAAAAAAGCTAAGACTGTATATGTCATAAATGAGACCAAGAATCAAAAATAGCCTGGGGATTAAAATCCATCAAAACTGCAGTCCAAAGCAAAGTACCCTGGCTGTCTAGACAAGCAAATGGAAAAAGCAGAGCTAAATTCTGTTTTCCCAAACTCTTTGTCCTCCTATAAAATGTCATCTATTTCACAAAAGCTGCAGCTTCAACAGAACATTTCTCAATACTTTTAGGCAGCATGTTAGCAAGGAGGGTTACTAACACTACAGGGACACCTCAGACTTGCCAGCGCTGGTCAGTCTGAAAGGTTTGTCGCAATCCTTGTGAGCACTTGACCTGCAGGAGCATGGCAAATCGAGTGTTACCCAAATTCACACAATATGATGTCTGTGCACACACAATAGCCACCTCTGGTCTTCCAGTTGGGCTGCTAAATGTTTGGAAAAGTCGGCAGGTTTTACTACCAAAAAGCAGCATCTTTGAAAAGCAATATGGAAGCAAAAATCCATACGGATTATTCCCAGTGTGGAAGAATGCTAGCATTAGTTGTCTCTTCAAAAGTTTAAACTATCAGACACACATTTTAATTGCTGCTACTAGCATCACCTCCACAATAAAGCACAGACACAGAGGAGATTCAGGGCAATGCAAGACACATCTACCCTTCCAGCCTTCCTTAGCACTGGTGCGCTTTTGATGCCTTCCCTTGCTCCCCAGTGAGGGGCTGAAACAACTGTCGTACAAGGCAGCTGTGCCTTTCACCAGCTTCTGGCCATCAGAGAATCTTCTTGACGTGGGGAATGCTTCCAACCAGACCTATGACAGGTTTGCAGAATAAGCGTGGTGGGCTGGAAAATCTGGTCATGTGTATTGATTTCTGGATCGTGTTACAAATGCACTAGCTGTGTATTGTTCTGGAGCACTGGCTATTCTCCAGGTTAGAACTGTCAAGATTAGCTACAGAGCATTTTCATTCAACTTTCTAAACATGTAACATTGTGAAATCATCTTTTCTGCGTGTGCAAGAAATGGATTTTGAAGGAGATCTGCGAAAAAATGATGGTACCCTCAACGTTTAATGTAACTAAAATTTTAAAGGACTTGAGAACCATGAGGTTAGAGAGAAGAAAAATGTCTTTTTTTTTTTCTGACCCCACAACTCCACACTGCCATCATAAATCAGATCAAGTAGCCTTGCCTTTGAAAACAGAAGGAACTATAAACAAAAGAATTAAGTACTAAGGTAAATTTCCTATAATAACCTGTACCCCAAATGAAACTCCCTTATGGTACTCACAGTCACATTTCTTCAAGCTAGAAAAATATACCTAGTACATTGAAGGAATATATAATGAGGCAGATAAATAATAGAACTGTGAAGTAAACTATGAGGTCATTATTTTAATGAGTGTTGCAAAAGGGATCTGGTTTCATACAACAAAGAATATGAGCTTCTGTGAGCTATTGCCCACCATTAACAGGTGGGACACATCTCCAGAACATCACAGTTTCTTAGCTTGTTCCATTGGAAAATAAAGAATTCAAGTGTCTTGCTCCTTGGTGAAGCAAAATATTAGTTGGTTGCGGTGTTGAATAAAACATGTGTTTTATAGGATTCATGGATTCAAAGTCTTTTAGAAAGTAGAATGATTGTTACTATCTATATCAAGAAGTTGATGCCTGATAAGAATGGGAGAGAGAGAGGTTTCAAGGAAGAAATAGCATCCTTTAGTAATACAAATTATACTGTTTAAAAGTGAGATACATTTTCAATCAGATAACGCTTTCTTAGGTCCAAGAAATACAACAGACATAGAGCTTAGAGTAGGTTAAGGACTGCTCATCTAATATCTACATTGTTACCTACTCAAAAAATTTGAGGGGACAAAAGTAGTTACAACCTCTGGAGCAGGAAAAGAGTCTAAAGGGGACAAGGTGTCAGCCTATCCACGCTGAACAGGGCTGAGGACAGACAGTTAAAACCTATGCAAAAGTGTGAGCTAGTGGAAGTTGAGGGGGAAATTGCAATGGCTGAAAAAAAAACCCCAACCCACTGCTTAGTCTGTGATTGCTTCTCCCTGCAAACTGCCTTTCCTTAGGGTATCGTTTCAGCCTACATCTTTGGCGGCCAAGCTGTTTTAAGTTCTTCTCTTCACTTGTCTGCTTCCTTCCCCATATGCACTGCAGCACTGTCTTCTCAGATGTGCTGTTAGTCTGAGTGTGCTGTGTGAGATTATTGATGTTATCCAGAGTTAAACAAAAAAACCCTTCACTCCCTCCAGAAGAGATACTTAGGGAGAAAGCAACATGTGAGAAGAAGCTAAAATGTCAAATTGCATCCTTTCAAAGTTGTAAAATACCCCCAAAAGGTTTGATTTGTTAGCAAGTACTTCAGATTAGCAGACACAATTCATTTATGTTTGCCATCGTTAACTAATTACTGTCTGCAGACTGGAAGCACAGATGCACTGTGTGCTGTACCAGCAGTACAAAACATGTTAAGCAAGCAACGGCATGATAGAAAGCACAGCTCCATGGAAAACATACACTGACAAACTTCCAGTGCTTTTAATTGTTCATTTTTTAATTGGTATTATTCCTAACAAGAAAAAAAGGCTATCCTCAGGAGGCTGCAGAATTATATTTGCCTGAAAGCTTATTCTTTAAATAAAAATGGCTGTTCATAGAAAGTCTATTAGTTTCTTCCTTCATCCCACTGAAATATGTTCTATCCCTTGGGAAATAAATTTTAATTTACTGTAATTTTTCTTGCGGTTTTTCACTTAGTATGTCAATGTACACTTCTCCTCCTCCCCTCTTTTTTCTTTGTGTAAAGACCAAGCTGCTTAAAAAAATAGAATTAAATCTGAACAAATGAAAACCAAATGAATCCAAATCTCAAAAATAGCTGAAATTTTTATGGAATATTCTTTCCAACACTCTCAATTCAGAGTCCATGTCTCCATTTTCTAAACAGGAATTAGAAAAAGAAAGCCTTCTAATAAGTAACATAAATTAAGCAAGCCCTGTTAATACCATCTACAGACCCCAGAAGGGCTAAAAAGTGAGGAGTCCACATTTCTTTTTACTGCCAAGCTTGTGCATTCATTCATTCATTTGGGCAAAAATTAATAATTTTAAATGGACCAGGGTTCTACAAAGAGTGTATCCAGCACGGCTAGTGCTTGGTACCTTAAGTTACGCTTCTAGATTGGTAAGAACAAATGATTGAATGAATGACTGAAGATGGCCTTGGTATTTAGAAGTGCTGAGCATGCACAAAGTGGTAATGCAAAGAAAGCAGGCAGCAAACTGTGAATATGTGACTGTAAATTTTCTTTCTTGTGATCAATATGGCAGCAAACCAACATTCGTGCTACAAGCTGCCAGAAGGTGATTAAAATGAGAGTGATGATAATTCACACACGGAGCATTAAAGATACGGCTCAAGATAAGCCATACAAAACCAGAAGTCACTAAATGTGTAGTACCTCTTTTTTGTATGTAACACCCATAGAAGTGAAAAATCTTGGTTTCACTGCTCTAACCAAATGGGACTGGACACCAGGCTAAAGAAAAGGGCAAGTGTAGGCAATAATGACTACTTTGAGAGAAAATGCAAAGGTGAATTGGATGGAAGTTACAAAATTCTGTATAAGAACTGTTTTCATGGGACAGAAGTGTCCCAGCTTTGAGCAGATTGAAACATTCCAAGGTAGAACCAAGTTCTCTGAGAACAAGAACACCCACTCCAGGCCAGGACAGGCTAGTGGGCCCTGCACGGTGTTGCTCTTCCAACTCCAGTCATTACATGGCTGGACATCTCTGGTACTGGAGTGGTGTTCTCCATCCGCCTCATCAACCTGTTGTTTGCCCACCTTTACAGATCTCATGCCATTTCTTATTCTCACCAGCTCAATTCCATGCTTCTCAAGGGACAACATACCATGCTTTACTGAATTGCAGACAGATCAGATCTACTATGTTTTCTTAGTAAACAGAAGAAATGGAAAGTAAATAGAGATATCAGTTACATAAAAAAAGAAAAAAAACCAAAACAAAACAGGTTAGGTTGGCACTGTGTACTATGCATAAACTCTCACTTAGCCTAGTTTGCATTTAATTCAGTACCTTCAATTATGCTTTCTTTCCAACTTTTTTTAAAATTGGTTTGCTACTGAGATCTGACTCAAAACCCTATGATTTCTCGAATCTCTTCTACTCCTCTCCTGTATTTTTAAGAACTGATACTATATTTCTTATTGTAAAGAAATGTAAATTTATACTAGCCCTCTCTACATGTGATATAACTAAGAAAACCTATGTTAGCAGATCTGCAATATGATGTACCAATTCATTCTATGTTTTCACATGGGGCTTATCTAGCACGCTTAATTTGATGAAATTCAGCCTTCGAGTTTTCCACTCAATTAAAATACTGTCATTTCTGTTTCTGTAACTGCATTTACATTAGCCAATCTTCCTTTATCCCATTTTTAACATGCTCATTCCCAAAGACAAGACAGAATAGTCATCTGGTCAGGTAACATCATTAGGAACGTAATGATGCTCCTAATAGAGTCTGCAAAACAACATAATATGCTAACTCCTATCTGTATGTTTAACATCATGGTGATGCATATTTTTCTTTACAAATATGTATGTATATATGCAAATATATATTTGGTAATATTAACATGACTTCTACCCTAAAAGTAGCCACAAATTATGGAATAGCCATTTGCTAGGAAAAAAGTGCAATCCCTATTACTAAGTTCTATGTAGCTTCCTCCTAACCTGTGCCTGTATGAGGTAGAAAACAGTAGTTAAAAACATGTCTAGCAGCTAGCATCAGTTGCATTAGCACATGTCATGTAGTTCCTGCTGTGTTTTATTAGACAAATGTAAAATTAACAACAGAGCTATAATGATTTCCTAAGCTGGTTCCAACACAAATTTCCAATCTGAGGTCAGATGTATTGCCTAATAAAGTTTTACAACAGCAGTCAAATAGTGGTAGTTAGTTCCCCAGAAATACAGCTCTTAATTCACAAGAATTAGTTTTAAGACTTGTTCATCACATAAAACAAAAATAAATATTATAGCTCTACTCAAAATGTTCAGACGATAATATCCAGATAAGATGGTGTTAGGTTACATTAATTGCAAACAACACTATTAAAAATACTTGATATATTTACATTTATCGCAGATATACACTATAACATTTTGATTACTTGACCTGGTGCTTGTAAACTGTCATTCTGAAGCTATTTGGCAAGTACACACTTGTATTCCATTGCTTGCAGAGCATGAAACTTAAGATAACAGGCTACTATGGTCTTGCACTGGTCAACCTTTTGTCTTTGTGACGGGGGAAACTGAGCCAAATAAATGCCTTTTTGGTATATCAATAAATAAAAATTGAACAGATATAATTCTAGTTTAACAAAAACACAGATAACAGAAGAATGTCTCATAATAACAAAAAAGTTCATCTTCAACAATAGTTGTTTGACATATTTAGGAATTTGTTCTTAGTCTTTATAAGTCTTTATCAGAAACCACTGACAAAGTCTGCCAGAAATTGTACTAAGAACAAGAGAAATGTGAGTAAAATTTCCATGGACCTGTATCTAATATATAAAAAAGATAATTTAATATTTAATCATGTCCAGAAAGTGTTATTTTGAACATGTCTATTTAAAGCGTATAATTTTAAGACTGGTGTCTAGTAACATGTACTAGATAATAAAAAACCTACCCCAAAGGATTTAACTAGAAGCTTTGTATAACAAAATAAGGAAGATCCATATTTATTTTTTTTTCAAAATCTGCTTGACAAATAATGTGGACTAAAACTTTCCTAAATAATACACATAAAGGTGGTACTAAAGGAAGTATTAGTGCTATAATGTACAAAAATATACTGTTCTTAGTCACAGACAATGAATACCTTTCTCCATATTAAAAGTAAGATTGTTTTAAAGTCTGTACAGCAGAGCTTATGGAAGGGGACAGCAGATGTACTCAAGCTAGCTTTAAACTCTCAGTGATGTCACACAACCCAGCACAGGGCTGAAGGCAGACGACAGTGTCTGTCTGCAACTTGGATAATGAGTCTGCAGTGACAGCATGACTGCCAACACCTGAGCTAAGCAGCTAAAAGTTCGTTGGGATGAATGTAGATGAGCTACATTGATCTTTAACAATAGCAAATGAAAACAAAAGGCATTGGCCTTGGAGTAAAATTTATATGCACATGGTTTTATACATGTATTTATAAATACCTCCTTAAAAACACCTTCAAATGTAACAATCCTAGAGACTGTTTCTCAGAAAAATTGGTTTAAACCATTCTATAATTCTGTGATGGCTACACACCTTAAGATGTACCAGAGTGAATAACTGAATACAGTGGTTCCAAATGAATACTTTGACATACAAGAAAAAAAGCAAAATCACACCCAGTACCATGTACTCACATATGACATCACACACAGAGACAGTGACTCCCTTCTGAAACTATCAAATTTACATCGTCTTTCTAATAGAAAACCAGTCCCTCTGCTAAGTGTGCTTCTCCTAGTCAAAACCACCAGTTTTGGCTGCCCCAAAGAATCCATTGTTTCCTGTAACTGTGGGTCAGATAATTGTCCAAATGCACTTCTTGCTCTTGGACAGAGTTTTGGGTGACATGGGTTAGTATGTAGTGTCTCTGCCCATGGCTGGGGGTATGGAACTAGGTGATCTTAAGGTCCTTTCCAACCCTAACTATTCTGTGATTCTGTGAAATGCTGCCCTGTTCCTTAATGAAGAATAAAGAATAGTCCAAAATACTCCAATCTATGTAACAGCAAAGACCTGCAAGATGACCAAGAAAGGACTGAAAGTGAACAGCTATTCAGCACCTGCCTTGCAGCGCAGCTCACACAGGAAAAACAAAATCGCCGGTGCAATTAGGAAGGAGTGCACCCACACCGTGAACACCTTTATTCAGCTGGCATCAGCCAGCGCTAGGCCATGTGCAGAACAGACTGGCTGACCAAGACTTTGTTTAACCATACTGATACTCACATTTATGAGGCCAGAAATCCCAGATAGCTTATAAAAGTTACCAAGAAGCTTCTGCTTGAGCCATGAAGCAGCCATTAAAAAACAGTAATAATTTTCATGAGAAAGGGAACTTTCACAATTGCATAATAAGTGCCCTGAAGGTCCATGTGGAGTACACAGGAGCTAGCTCTCTAGGTTTATGCACAACTCCAGTAAACTCTCTAATTTTCCTTCATCTACCCCAAAAGATCACAGGACACACTGACACACTGCAGTCAGTAGCTGCAATTCCTGCTGGGCTTTTTTTGTCAAAACAGTGCTCAAAAGCCTTCTTCCACAACATGACAGCACACATTGCTGAATCAGCACTGCTGGTTTGCAGGGCAATCAAAGAGGGTTGATATTTTGGACACAAGGCTAACTCTATTGCCGTAAATGGTTATTTCTCCACAACCACAGCGATCCGTCTTTGTAAGGAAAAGAGTGTCCTGTCAGTGGTTAACATCAGAATGCTCAAATGACAGCAGGATGCATAAACTTGTCCAGTATGTGCTTGCTCCTGGAGTATTTTGGGTAAACTCTTATTTTCAATGGCAACAGTAACCTGCAAATACCATCAAGTACAGCAGTACTGAACAAGAACTACCAGTGCCCAGTGTGATGAAGGTACTGGTGGGGTACAACCTGCAGGCTCACTGACTAGTACTGCTGTAGGATGAGGGGAATTTATGTTTACAAACAAACTGCAACCACTGACTGAAATAAAAAGATTCCACTACACTGAAAGGATAGATTTAAGAAAGCACATTTAAAATAATTTCTGCGTCATTTCCTCTGAGTCCAAACTTGCAACGGTGCAAAGGAGTATCTCATATCAAACATATATTAAGGGATATTATGATCTCTAGATTTCTAAGTGGGAATCTGAAGTAAAGTACCAAATTTTCCAAATCATATCAAATGACCACAATTACATGTGTGTATGCATACACATTATGGGACAGACATTTACTAGAGGTGCAAGCATTATGCAGGACATTAGTACTGCATTCTCATTCTTGCTAACAAAGCAAGATCAAACATTTCAGTTGCTTTCAGAATGCTGAAGGCATCCAGCAGCAAAGAATCATATGCTTAGTTTCAAGCAGCAATATTTATTTAATGGCTTCATATCTCTGTGGCTTTATGCTCTGTTTTTCTAACTACCAAATCCTATATGATCAGTAGATGGAATGAGGTTGTACTGTTACAGATTAGCTTTCCCTTCTCTTCTCGTGCCTCCTGTGCTCCTTCTCCCCAGTTAGAGACTCTTTGGGGTTTCATTATTTAACTTTCCCCTCAGGCATGGGGATAGCACCATTGGAGCCTTTTGCAGGCAGCAGGATTCTATAAATGAGGCACTTATTTAAACAGCCTCACACAGAGCTGATGTCAAAGTTCTTGGCTATTTACAGGTGACATCACATGAGATGCCTTCTGAAGCACAGCCAAAACAAGTACCATGCGCAGATTAATTTTTCTTGTCCAACATATGTCAGAAAACAGTCATTCCACCCTTGCTTTGCTTCACAAAACGCTTTCTTCAAGCAAATATATGATAGAGTTGCACAGCAAGGTTTTTTCTGCCTGTTGAACAGACTAGAGTTTGGTTCTCCTTTAGCAAGAATTGAGCAGATTTGTAAAGACAGTTCTCTCTCCCTACAGATTTGCCCATCTCCAGTGAAAGTCTGCAGCAAACAGAAAGCCCCTACAAACAAACAAAGCTCTAGACTGACATGGCTAAATAATCACTGTTTAATTAATCAGGATCTGACAGTACCACCTATAATGATAAACCAGAATGTGAATAAATTAGTTTTAGCTTTACATTTCTTGGAATCCATCTGAAACATACCAGCAATAAGACCATAGGTCTTTTGGGGGCAAATTATGTATGTAAGTGGGAAATACAATGTAAAATTGTAGTTTGCGAAGTCAAGTACTTTCACAAGAGCTCAGCTTTCCAAACTCATGGCAGGAAGATGCTTGTGTAGGTAGCTCCACTATCTCCAGGGAGCTGCTCAAATGACGGGAGGAGACACCATTTTCAGGGCCCTAAGTTTTGAAACTTAATGTGCTGACTTATACACTATGTATGTGCTTTGAAACATCTCTGCATTCTTCTGCTAGATGTTAATTATACAGTAAACTTTACCATTTATTAGCATACATTTGGAGTTTATTTTCTCAATGTTTAATCACGCATAGCAATCATTAGCATATATGAACACTCCTTTTCTAGAGCAGTTTGTGTAGAATTCTCTTTTGAGTTAATTACTAGGTAAGATAGCTAAATTCTAATTAAAATCCAATGGCACATGTAATGATAAAAATTTATCAATACTGTGTCTTTCTCAGCAGTTACTTTTATTAAATTACTTGGCTTCATTGTTTATGTCTTGAAATTGGGACTTTAAATTAGGCTGTTTTAACCATTGTAACAATAGTTTCACTAGGCTTTAACTGCAATGTTTTTACTTCATATTTTAAGGGAATAAGTGTCTTTCAAGTTTTGTGTTTAATCATTATTGCTTTGCTACATCTCTGAAGATCTTTATTAACCTCTATCTCCCAGCACTGAAAACAATAAAAGGTGCAGAGGTTTAGTGCTCTTCAAGCTAATGGCAAAACAACCCTTAATTTCACTGGAGCTAGAATCCACGCAGTCCACAAATATCTTTTGCAGAATAGAATAACTAAAAAAGATCACATCTCGTCATCAAAACAATTCAAAACAAAACTCTTAAATGAAAACACCACTAATTATCTGCATCCTAGCTAATACTGTAAATTGCTGCAAGTACCAAGTAAAATTAACAGTAGTTAGTACGAAACATTGTGGTACAACGTTCAGACCAGCAGCCTGGGCTCTTTCTCAAGCTCGCTCCAATGTTGCCCTTTTAAAAGTCACCACTGTGCATGTTTATGCAGATTTGCATAAACATTTGGAAGCTGAGGAAAAGACTTCGCTTGTGCAAACACTTTTCCTTTTTTAGAAAATTTATCTAATTATGCTAGGCATAATTAGATATTGCTTGAAAATATGAAACATATCTTTGGATCGCTTTCATTTGAGTAGGGTGAAACATGCATCAAAAAATGTGTGTCAGGTTCTAATCTGAGCTCTAGTTTTGCTCTCTGCATCTAGCAGTGGGATGCACTGCTAGAAACTAAATATGCTCTAAGCAAAAGAAAAAAAACCCTGACCAGCAAATACTCCTTTCTGCTGCATCAAATGCAGATGGCTGTTAGTCTCAAACATAAAAATGACTAATCACCCTTTAATCAAGTTATGGTTAATAAAGTCATCCAATTTTTGCTTAATCATGTTAATATTCAGACATGTTAAACAGTAAATCCCTTCAGGTACGCAATCCTGTTTGCCAAGTTTCAGCCTACAACAAGGTGTAAATCTCTGAAAACAGCCCTTTGGAAATGCTGACAAACCTTTGGCTATTGTAATAGAAGTTGGAGTCTCTGCAAAAACAAGGAGAAAGGCAGAGCTAAGTTTCTCTACAAATTTCTACCCTAAGTCGTGCAGAAGGTAACTCCAGCACCCTAGATTTAGTCCTCACAGAACCCATTTTGCTATAACAAGCCAGACAACATTAGTGAAATAGTCAGAAGAAAAATTAACTATAATTAATTATTATTAGAAGATAATACTTATGAAAAAAATATAGCTGATACTTCCACTAATAATTTAATTGTAATATAATAGATTCTCAGAGACATTTGTAATCAGGTTTATTCAGTTTGTTTTTAAAGGTGCTTTATGACTTCTGAAGCAGAATAAATGATAAATAATAGATTTCCTCAGTGTTGGTGGGAAAACTCAGGCTATAATTAGAATACAAAATTACATATTCTGATACTTGATGTTCACCAATGCCGTTTCTGTCATGTCACACAGCATAAATAAAAAGCTGGCAATCCAAATACCCCCAGTAAATTTATTCTCATCAACAACCACTGTTACTCCACTACAGCTTTACTTGGAATAACTCCTTAAAGTAAGAGCTCCCATATCTTCCACCAGTTTCATTCTAACTGAAACCCCCACTTCTTGCTGCAGCGTTATGTTAAAACGCCAGATTTCTGTTGGTTTCTAAAGAGCGGCGCAGGGAAAACTTTGCCACTGTGGCCAGAAAGGCCCCTTTAAAGGCAAAGCCTGGGGAGATGCTGAGCAGGGTCTCCAACAGAGGACCTTTGTGCTGCCATGCAAATGAATCCCTGCACAACAGCCTGCAGACAATGCCCAGGGAGAAGTCAGGGAGAGCCAATCCATCTGCAGCTATTTGGTTAACTCAATGTTTTGTACATTCTTTCTCTTACACAAAACACTCGATGTTGACAGCTGTGAATTTTAAACAACTATTCTGTGTATGTTTTTCTAATTTTGTGTATTCACATAGTTTCCCCGGCATCAGGGGCTGAAAGCAGAGTGCTCAAATTCCATAATTTAGAGATTTCATGCTTTTCAAAGAGTCACAGGAACTCTGATTGAAAAACAAAGTGGAAATTAAGTGCTTAATGGAAAGAGCCTCAAACAGCAAGAAAAGTGGTTATTTTTGAGGTGTTACACAAGATAAAATTAATATTTTTTACAAATTATGATTACAGAGAGTCTCTGTAAGCTATACTCTGCAGGTGATAAATGTATCAATAAAAAGTATAGAAATTTTGTTTGGCTAAACCACACTCTGATTACTCAAAATCTGCTCACACTTCGTAGTGTTTCTTTTAAAGAAAAACTGCAGTATTTTGAAGAAAAAGTTTTCCTTCAGTCAATTAATCAAATAAAATATTTGGATATCAGCAATTTGTCAATGTAATGAATGAAGTTTTTTTTACTAGGTCAAAAACTAACTTAAAACAGATGCTGGTCTAGAGCAATGGTTTGCTGTACAGTGTGTGTGTGGGGTGGGTAGAAAGGGGGGAAGCCAACCAAAAAATCTCAACCACCAGTTAAAAGCCTCCCTGTAAAACAGAAAACCAAACAAGCTTTCCTTTGCCAGTAAAATAAATAAAAAGAACAAAAAAGGGAAAAGACTTGAAAACGGCATCCCGTGGGTGTCCCATGGTGATTCTGCCATGACCATGGATAGATTTGCATTACACATAGGCTGTCCTTAAACAGTTCTGAGTTTTGGATATACTCCTGAGAATTCTATCTAACCAGCGCGGATGGAGCTGTCTTCAGCTGCGCCCTGGGAAGGGAGCAGCAGGAAGAAACTGGGGGTCAGAATAACTGGCTGCCATTTCTGGCTCTGACACTGCAAGACCTGCAGAGGTCTTCTTCCTCAGTTTACTCTCCCTGAGTCTCTAATTTTGAAGTGGAGGAGGCCAGGAGCCATCCCTTGTTATACAATAATTCAGAGTGAAGCCAATCTCAGATGCACTCCAGTCTTACTGCAAAGTGGGGTGCTTCTCCAACAGCTCCCGCAGCCCCAGCAGTGGAGCAGCCCTGCAGACCCACTGCCAAGAGGGGCCACTGAGGGAGCCCTGGAAGCAGGGAGCACCACGGCAATGGGGAAGCTGGGGAGATCCTGCCCTTCCCTGGACCCAGGTCACTCCAACTCGCCACAGTCATGTGGCTTGCCACAGCCATGTCCCGTGCCTTGCTCACCAAGTGTTGAAGTGACTTCTGCTACAGTCTGTTTTCTCCTCTCAAGACCACCAGTGAGACTCTAATTTAAACCTGTTTGGGCTATTCACTGATTGAAGCATTGACCCCTCGTCTTTACGAGATATCTTCAAATCACTCACAAAAAACACTGTAAAAGAGCAATGCATTGTTTCCCCCACTCCAACATCAGCCTTCACACTTTGGTATGACCTGCTTCATGTTGACATTTTCTCTCCCCAATATCTGCAGGAACCAAATGGCAAAGGCAATGTGGTTTTGCTTAGGGGAGGGCAGGAGGTGGGTTTTGTCTAGTCTGGAAATGTATTTTCCCTTCTTCCCAGTTGTTTATTGTTCTTCTTTTGGCACCAGAAGAACATATTTTGGACGTGAATTTCTCTGTGGGTGTTACATTGGAAATTAATCTCTCTCCAAGGCATATACGGCCTGGGACAGTTTTGGAATACATGTGAGATAGATGGAGAGGGGAGGGATCATGTGGAAATGAGGCCACTTGGTGGGGCAGGCAGAGTTAGCCGGCATGTTCCCACAGCCCTGCTTCACCTCGCCCACAGCACACACTGCCCTGCGCTCCCCTTGCTGCCGATGGGAGAGGGTAAAAAACAGGCTGCTTGCATGAGGCAAAGACTTACGAGTGCTGATCTACACACATGGCACATTGCAACACTCTCATGTCGTCATTTGCCCCCTCTTCCCATTCGCCGTGGCTGTGAACACCCTCAGAGAGAGTACAGAGCATGGGGGCTCCATGGCAAGGAGACACCACCCCACCAGCACTGGCAGGAAGAACAGGACCTCTCAATGTGCAGTTGAAGGTCTGCACCATTTCAGATGTGATTTCTCAACACAACATCCCATATGAGGAACTGCCTGCTCCACTCCTTCCTCCTCTCAGGGTGATTTAATTTCCATTATTTCCTTTAATGGTGCAGTGTATCCAATTTTCATGGCAATACAATCAACAGAGCATCGCAGCCAGGTTCAAGCCCCCCTGTGCTAGACACTGTCAGGAAAAAAAAAAAAATTAAAGTTATAGAACTTTGAGATCCAAAAACTTGAAAGAGTCAAAAGAACCATGAAAAGCTTTGTTTGTTTTTTTGTTTTGTTTTGGTCTGGTTTTTTTTACTTATCTAGAAAATAATAAAAAGCAGAAATGTATCCATTTTTTAAAAAGCATAAATTCTAGTGAGTCATTGAGAGGCATTAGAAACCACCATATACATACATATTTAGGCACTCCTCTGGCTCAGAATTATGCTTTACGCAAACAAAAGGCCTCTCTCTATAGATTTACACAATAGGTTTACACTGAGCCATTGCCATCTATCATGTAGCTGAGTGCTTAATGACTCTTTAATTTAAGGATTATTGACACAAAAGATGTAACAGCTGCTTAAGAGTTACTACACAGCAGCAGCTTTCTGAAAAGATATCACTTCATCATTTTTATATTTTCTAAACTATCCAAAGATGCCTGCATTCATGGCAGTCACTTGAAAAACAGAAAAATTCAAGGGGAAATAAATTAGAATATACTTGACCTCAGTGAACTGGGGAAAAAAATAAATTTTAGCATTCTCAGTTGAGAACACATTTGTTCTTACTTATTTCTAAGAGTACAAAAGCTTAAAAAAAACCTGAACCAACTTATTTTATCTGAGAAGAAACCTTCCAGACTAAACCCCTGTATTTACTGTTGAAGTCCAAGAAATATATTTTTTAGGAAAATTATAAGACCGTTGGAAAGAGTGTTACACAAGGATAACACTGACAGAAGCTTAAGCACAAGTGTTAACGAGTGTCACTGTAACAGCTAACGCTTGAAAATAGAAGAGAGTTTGTTAGGGTTGTGTGCGTGTATACATACATATGTATTTATAACCCCTTTAACAATGAATATTCCTGCTGCCAAGCATTCGGAGACGGAGCTGATTTCCTTTCAAATAATTGATGTAAGCTTTCTTCAGGACCCTGTCCAGACAAGTTCTCCACCATGGAGCAGGAAATCACACCGTCAAAGGAAAACTGAGCACTCCTTCCACACGGCGTGGGTCAGCCCCTCCAAAACACTAGATTTATACGACTGCTGCCAAAACCCCTTGCATTTCCATGCCCTCCTGTTGCTAAGATAAAGGATGTTTCCTACTGCCTCAGAATGCTGTCCTCATTTAAAACTCCAGCTATGTTCTGACAAAACACACTGCTGTCACCCCAAATTGAGCAAATGAGCCTACGTCCTACAGTATAAAGACCAAAAGAGTTATTGAATATCACCCAGGGAGCACAAAATGAAAAGGCTCCCATTTCTTCCTGACCTTTTTGGGGCATTTTTTTCCTGAAATCGGCCAAGCCCTTCAGCCTTCATTTCTCATGCTGTCTGTGGTAGCACAGGAAGGACAGCTTGGACTTCGCAGTTTCAAACAGATCAAGTTTTGTTAAATAACTTTTTCTTTTTTTTTCCTTTCTCCTTCTTCAAAACCAAAGCGGAAGGGAACACTGTGAAGAAAATGGAAACTGGCAAAGAGCTTTGACTTCAAATAGCCTTATAAGTCAGCGTTGATGTGCAAAACTAATTCTGGTTTTTTGGCATTTAAATATAACCCGACAGTTGCAGAAGGGAGGGGTAAGGGTAGGAGAAGTGCAAGGCAGATTACAAGCCAAGTGGTACGACTTCTGTTTATAAAATGAAATAAGGATTAGATTTATTGGCACTGAGCTTTATAGGGGAGACTACAAACTTGCACTGAAAAATATCAGGAAAGAGAGCCTATGACAAAAAGCAGTTGTGGACCACTGGTGTCTATGTAAAAGGCATTTAACTCCTGTGAAAAGGGATGTTTCCATGGAAGAGAATCCCGAGCTTCAGTAAAATAGATATGCAAATAGCTCCATTCACCAAAAAAAAATAAGAAGTACCACTGAATATAATGTATCTAAATACTTGTTCAGGGTTAAGTGGTGGTGTCTAAACAAGCAGAAAAGCCTTTTTATGTAGACTTGCTCTCCCTATTAGAAGTGCCAGCCACATACTCTTGGTTATTTCTGTGCTTTTCACTTCCTAGGAATCTCCTGCGCCATTTTACAGATGCATAAGGTACGCAATATTCTGACATTGGGTATTTGTATGATCCGTGCCATCATCTGTTCAAGCTTTAGCAAGTTAGCTAGTTAGTTTAGCTAATTAGCTAAAGCTCACCATAAATACACCGGTGGGAAAGTACATGCCTCTCATTCTTTAAGGACAAGACATGAAGCTGGATGTGATGTTTATCAGCCTGTAACCACACCCCATGTGCAAGAGGCCACATTTGACTGCAGTCAAATGCCAGCCTGTACAGCCCAGCCTGACTCCTGTACTCTCACTGTTTAAGACTGTGGACAGTGCTGCTGCCTCCAACAACCAAAATTTTCCCTCTCCTTCTCTCTGCTGCTTTCAGAGCTGTCACTGTTCAGTGCTGTTGGCCCAGTGCACCATCCAGAAACACTTTATAGCTAAGAGGAAGAAACAACTTTCTACCACGTGAAACAACCATCAGTGTGAGGGGTCAACAAGCACTACAGCAGCCATTGGGTCTGGGGCCCTGAGGCTGAAGTATAGAATGGGATCCTGGCTGCCAGGAAAGCTTCACATGGGAGATATATGGAATCACTCAAGCAGAAGGCAAGATCTCTGACAGCTCACTAAAAGGAAGCTGGGGGAGTGCTACCATCTTGAATAGGCATCTGGAGGGGAGGCACCTCACGCTTACCCTGTTGTATGAAACTTGCAGGGGCTAAAGAATGATGGAGAGTTTCAGAGGAGGCAGGGGGAATGACAGAACAGGACATTAAAACACAGTGTATACAATTTCCTTTGGTCCAGTTAAAGAATATTTAAAGAAGGTCACTCAAAAACATACTGGCTTTACTTTAAGCAGTGATCTCAGCATCCTAACAGAGAAAACACATGCAAAATTCGATATGTAGTCTTGTTATCGCAAACAGAATGAGAAGTGTTTACAGGCAGTCCTGCATCTACTAAAGTCTTGGTTTATTATTGACTAGAGTAAATAATCCCATTTATCAAATAATTTGTCAAAAATTATTTCTATATAATGTCTACCCCTGTGCAGTGCCATTATTCAACAGCTCCATTCTAGGGTAAAGCTGCTCACGAGTCCCTTCTGAAGACAGCATCTACTTCATGGTTTTTTCCAAATCTATTGTTTGCATAAAGCTTTTTCTGGCTGATTAATCACATCAAATGCAGACAGCCAATAATTATGGACAACCCTACCTGGCAAAGGATGGGCTCCTCTCAGTGGGGCCTCTCTCTCAACAGCTATTTGTTGTTGCTGAAATTTCATTTTCTAGTGAAATAATACTGGAGCCTAAGGTAGCAAATCCCCAAAAGGGAAAAATTACTATTCAGCCTGTAGGAGACATTGCTGCTAACACCAATAGCCACAACAGAGAAACAGACAAAACAAAATATTTAAAAATGAAAATACAACTTCACAGCAGAAGTGACCCCTCAAAACCCCCAAATAGAAGCTTGGGGTTTATCAGGAGAACTTCTATAGAGTTTCACAGACAGACCTAATTTCTTTTACTGTCCTCTTCACCTTTATTTTCATAAATAGCTCTTCTCCTTTCTTCTGGGGAGGAAAGCAATCTACCATGCCCAGGTGGATTTAATAAGGCAGGTCTAATACTGGAGGTCAAAGAATATGAATGGATTAAAAGATTAGGGAGAAGACGATGAAGGCTTTCACCTTTAAGGTTCCTGTTCTGAATTCATCTAATATCAGCAGTGAGCAAGCAGCATAACCATGAAGGAGCTGTGGCTGCATGAGAATCTCTCCTTCAGCTTCTAGGAGTTACATTAAGGGATCATTAAAGAGAGTCTGGATGTTTTAAAGATATTTACTGAGAGTGCCTCTTGTTAGCAAGCCCCATATCTGCTTTCCATTTCTTCATGTTCCACCACTATATACACCAAGATGGCTTTTCAGTAAAAAACCAAACCAAACCAAAACAAAACGTGCTTTTTGCTATTAAATTCAAATTTTTCAGCTACATGTTGTTTTCCTGTGACTTCATATCTCTTATAACAAAGATAGACAGACACCACCATCCACGACTTTCATACAATTGCCTGTTACTTAAAACTAGGTGTTCTTCATGTATCAAATTAAACCTCCTACAAGTGATAATCTGCAACAAAAAAAGAACAATATAACTTCGCTAAGAGTTGTTGCTGTAGTATCTGTGATCAGACCCAACCTGTAGTATCCCTGAACTTCAACCTAACCTCACCCATGATTTTGGTGAAATCATGTTAAGAGACAATCACGATAGCATTACCAATGGCTAAAAGTACAGAGTTGTACACTTAAACTTTCATCCACCTTTTAAAACACAGCTTATTGCTTCAGCTCCAGAAATTATGGAGAAATTATCTTATTTTTCACTGGCAAGGTCCATACTTTCACTTTCACGTATCCAGTGGAAAATGGAACTGTCAAAATGCTTGAGAAGTAAATCAGCCATAGATACAGGGTCCTCTACTGTAATGAAAGAAGTGAGCTCAACAAGTGGGTTGCTGTTTCCAGATACTAAAAGTGCTTCAAAAGAGCCAAGTGTCATATTTAGTTCAGGACTTAAAACCAGCTATGATTACCTCCGAAATGCCTTCCGTTAAAAAAGGCAAGTTGCATAACAGAACCATCACCCATGACTGAGGCTGGTTTAATAATAAACTCAAAACTACTTAAAATGAACCTCATGTTTCCATGGTGATGAATACATATCTCTCTCTGGAGTGCCTTGTGATGCAGAAAACATTCACCAGTAATATTTTGGTAGTAATCTTGCTAATGGAAAATACATTAGTATTGTTCAATATGGTGATAACACCAACTCGGATTAATTTTAGACCGACCATGGTAAATCAGCAGGTGAAGATGAAAGCAGCATGGTGCCCAATGGAAAAGTAAAAGAAGTGAAGATACCCACCTGTGACTTGTATTTTTTAGAAAAGATGACGACCAGTGGCTGCTAAGATGAATGTGCAAACTAGTTCATTTACTTTACCTCTGATACCCACCAGTAAATCCACTTTTGCCTCAGTAAGCTTCCTTGTCCTTGAGAAGATTTAAGTCTTCTCAAACAGATATAAAATATATCATCTCCTTAGGTTAGCCCTGCTTAATGGCAGCGAGGCATGGCCAATTGCAGACACTCTTAACATAACATATTTGACAGGTATAAGATCAGGCATATGCAGCAGGAGAGGTCCCAAAGCTTGCCTTTGTTCTGCTCTAAGGGTATGAACTGCTAAACTCTGTCATCATCCCTTAACTTACAGTGCTCCTTAATATGATATGGTGTTCTATTCGGGGGGAAAAAAAACCCTTCTCAAGAACACATATTTGACTTTGATCCAGTGACATGTTTCTGAAGGAAAGCATCTGACAGGACAAAGATGTACAGTATTTCATTTAGTCTGTGTGCCATATGTGGCAGTTTAAGAATCACTGTCACAGCCCCTTCGGCTGGCATCCAGGATTGCGCAGCACAGCAAAGCAAAGGGATTTCTGCTGGGCTTCAGGAGCGAAAGGCTTGGGAAGAATTTCTCTAGGCTCTTCCTAACAAGTATATTTAGCTATTCCTTTCAGAAACTAAAAAATGAGGCACTTTAACATGCAATCAAAAAAAAAAAAAAATTACTAAGTCTTCACATCATAGAAATGACAAATATTTTGATTCACAAAGCCTGTAAGCACTGGTGTCTTTTTAAACACAGATATTAATCAGCCTGTTCAGGTACTTAAAGCTACATATATGCATAAACACTTTGCTAGGAAATACCTGCAGATATATACTACTGTTCTACAGATACTTAGAACTTCTTTCTGTTAACAGGCTTGGAAAGTCTAGCTACTTCAGGACCTGCAGTTTTTAAAGCATAATCTTTTCCCAAATATGAATTTTGGGGATGATTTAATCAGAAACAACTATGGTTTCTGAAAATACAGCCCAAAAAAAATGCAGTGCTTTTGGTATAAAGTTGTCCTCACAAACATCTCCCCAATTCTAAATACTAACTAGCTATGAGTAGGCACCCAGAATTTGTTGTGGATATAATTCATATTCAGAAATTCTTTGGTGATTTTTCCGGAAAGCCTGATTTAGATTTGACTCCCGTGTCATTGGAAAGTGCTCTGTGGATTTCATAATTCTCGGTCTTGTTTTACATACTAAATCTAATAACCGTTCAGCAGCATAGTACTGTTATGATATGTTTCTAATTTAGCAAGCAGCAAAGCCATACAGGAGGAAAATAAAATATTACCTTCAGGAAAGATGTGAGGGGGAGCCAATTATGCAAAGATGTGTCAAAGTGGACAAAGTTTATGAGAACGATCTTAATTACATCTTATTCAGTCCCATCACTATACAGTCTACTTTCTTACTCTTGTTACTTCAGAAAGCTGTTTGGTCTTTACAGTATTAATGTCTCAGTTTAGCCAACACACCAAAAGTGGGCCTTTCTGTATTTCAAATAGAGAGAAATGTAAACCAGCAAGGAGTAATATGAGTGATACATTACATAAACATACCAAAAAAGTGAGATTTCTTTTTCTCATGTGATTTCTGATAGTCAACAGAGGTTCTCTTGTTTCCTGTAATCATGAATATAAAGGCACTGATTAAGTCAAACAAACTCCCTGCATGTTTTTAGAAACAAGTTTCCCTGAGTCTCACAGCTTGATGGCAATATTCAAACATTTATTCAATTACTGTCAGTATTCTTATAGTAAAATTAGTATCTTAAAAGAAAAAATTTTAGGTAAAAATTATCAGTTTACAAAGTGACCCTGTGTCTCAGTAGAAATGAGTTGATGTATTTGTCATATTTTCTCTCATGCAGAAAGTATCTTGCAATCAGCCTCCTAAATGTATTGCAATTAAATCACAGTAATTAGAACACAAAAGACTTTTTGGTAATTAACTTTTCCAGCAAAGAGCATCTTCAACACTTGCTTCACAAACAATAGTACTTGTCAAGAGGTGCTAAACAGATTTCAGAACTGTAGCTTTTTGTGGCAGTATGTAATATTTGATACTTTGGTTCGGGGCCCAGTGTTCTTTATGTTCCCAAAAGGTACCAATGATCCCTAAGCAAAATTCACCACTTAAAGATTCACCAGTGTGCCTGTGATTACATATGGGTTTCCAGGGGAAGTGCCTTGGCCTGTCACCTTCTGACCTATTTTCCCCCCATTCCACTTCTGCATGTCCTCTCAGCTGAGTGCTGGAAACTGCATTCACTTAAGTGGGATAAAAATAACAATAAAAACTCGGTGCCTATAGCAACCCTCAAGCTACAGAAGGTGAAAAGAATTACATTCTTAATTCGCAAGGCTCTTCTTACATATAATAATTCCTTTTAGGTAAAGGTCAAGTTACAAGACTTTTTGCATTATGCATAGTGATTTCCATTTTGGCTTATTATTCAGTGGTATAAAATTTATGATGTCAGATTTCATGACAGCTAAACCTGAGTTTGTTCTGTTTCAAAACAGCATCTGGGTTATAGAGAGTAACAAAAGCTTCTATATTAAAACGCCCCTGTATTTTTAGGCCAGCTCCTATAAAAGACATCAGACCAAGAGATACTTGAACAGATGTTCAGAAAAATATTTCACTTTTCAAGTGCTGACAAACAAAAATGGGAGTAGAGTTGCATAATGATAAATGAATCATTACAGTCAATCATAAAAAAAACCAGAAAACAATTCAATTGTTTAGAATCAAAGTGTTTGGAAAATAGTCTTTTCTTTCTGTACTATTGCAAGGAATTTGATAGTCAAAAGCAAATAACCTAAGAAACATGTTCAATGCTGCTGCTTAGTCCCTTTGTGAGAAAAAAACAGGTTCTTGGAGTAATAAATGTATAAAAGTGCATTCTGTTTGTTAATGTGTGTAACAGATAATGATTTTTAGCTGACAGTACGATTATTTATTATGACAGTGCAACATCTTTAGTGAAAATTGAGTAGTCTTAAGGTGTTCTGTGCTGCTCATTCGTGCAAAGAATTCTTGTCAAATATTTTAATGAGAAGAAAAGTATGGCAGTCAAGATTAAAAGTCAAGGTGACCTTTAACTGTGGAAAACAGTATCTACATATCACCTTACATTTTTTTTTAAGGTCATCACTTCTCTCCTGAAGAGTCATTCCGTAAATGGAAGTAGGCAGTGCATCAGAAGAGCTAACCATAAAACCCATCCTTAGCTCGAAATAGAGCTTTGTGTTACACCTATTTTAAATCACATATGCCCTTTGGTATAAAATTCAAGCACTTGCTGTGGTGTCTTCAGCAAAATGAGTAAGGAAATCGCACGTTACAGAAACAAGGGATGTACAAGTGTCACACAGCCTTCGGTAAAGCAACAGCACAACGTCTTAGGAGTTGTCACTCTTCTTAATAAAGAACAAACTTGCCTGTGACCTGGCCTTGGCCAGGCTGTGGTGAGTCAGCTGGAAAGCTGCTCTGATAGGCACCTGGTTGCCTGTTGTTCTAAAGAGTCTTTTGGGGAAACCAAGGATGATCCCACAGCACAGCAGTGACCTGTTTTCTACTGTCGTGCTTCAAGCTGCCCGGATGAGCTGAGCAGATACCCTGCTCATGCTCCATTATGCGGATGTTCTGCTGTACAAGCAAAATCCTCCAGGGCCGAAGTGACCTTAGACAAGTACCAAGAGAGTTTGAAAATATTGTTACGGTTACTGGAGGTGAAATACAAACAAATCATCAAATACTGAGGGCTCACAATACAGTTTCTAGTCTACTCAGAGTAGACATGGCCAAAGGGTGATTACTCGTACTTCACACCCCTGATCCACATCTGACCTGGCTCCCAGGTACAACCCCAGACCTGCACTTAAACCTGCAGTCCTGCATTCCAGCCACCTTATAGCTTTCTCCTGTCTACAACTGGAGGGAAAGGCAAACCTGGAAGTAGGGAGTTAGTTCCTAGAAGGCCTTAGCTGTGTTAAAAAGAAACTCATTTTGTTCCATGAAAGAGGAGGCATCATACCACAAGGGCATCTTGAGAGAGACCTCAAGTCTGGTCCTAAATGTCAGCATGAACCTACTTTCTAATTTACATACTTTGTCTCCAATTTTATTTGCCTATCTCTAATCTTTTCTCACTTTCCTACACTGAAAGCAGTTCAGGTGTAAAATGACATGAGACTGGCGATACAGTTTACAGGTTAGCATTGGTTTGGGTCCAGCCAGCTTGGCATGAGCTGCTCATGAGCACAGGTGGAAAAATTAACGTTTACTTGCATCTGTGTGCAAAGATACATCCGTACTATATATACTAAGAGGATTACTCACAGAGTATCATTAATCATTTTTATCGCTACCAAACATAGTGTCAAACACATACAAAAATGTAGTTCCTACTTGCTACTATGGAGACAAAGGAGCGGAGCACCAGGAGGTGAAAATAAAGTACTAAGTGTCATTTATTCTCTAAAATTATATGTGATATAATTTAATTGGTGGTATCATTTATGCAAGGTTCTAAGTGAATCTTAAATAATTATAACACCCAAACACAGTACATCGTATTTAAAAATTTCCTAAGAAAATTGTGGTAGATAAACTTGCTAAAACATGCAATAATAGAATGAATTTATTGAAATATGACAATGCTGGCACTGCTTCAAATCAGAGTCTGAACTTGTTGCAGCTACAGATTTAGTAACATTTGGTGTATATCATGAAATGTATATAAAGTAATGAAATTACTTAAACAATCCATGTATTTTTTGCAGAGTATTAGAATCTGATTAAGTTCAGTTAGTAATGATGTATCTTACCTTTAATTATTTCGTGCCTGTGACATACGTATCATCCAAAGCAAGCTGTCACACTTTGGGCAGGTGATACTTTCTGTATCTTTCAGGAACCTCCAGAGTTTTATGAAAGTTAAATTTGAAAACAATACAGTACTCTAATTTTATAAATATTTTTGCACTCTTACTGGCTGACTGCTGATGTCTGAAAAGTGGATTGCATTCCTACAACTGCTGCTGCTAAGCACTTTCCCTGTTTAACACACAACTATATTTAACACGCTAGTCCACTATTTTGGTTTTATTGAAACGTGCACAAAATTCCCTTTTTAGCCACTAAGGAGACTTGGCACCACTTACAAAAGATTTATTGATCCAGTACTAACTAGAGTACATTACAAATAGCCAAGTGCCAAACAGTTCCTTTGCAACAGATTGTGATTTACAAGTAAGGAAAGGAAACTGGATTACTAATTACATATAATACTCTAAGCTTTATAATTAAGGTCTTGCAGAATAAATAGTCTTTCTCTAATAAAGACAGGCTTTTATACCAAAATCTTTTATCTAATATGGATATACATATACCACTTTCATTTTCTTTAACAGAATGCTGAGCTCAGCTTTAAAGAAAATTCTTGTATTGCGAAGTGTTGCTATTCTCAGGAAAAAAAAAAAAAAAAGGGGCAACTTTAAAGTAGAAGTACTTAGAAAAATTTCGTTAACATCTGATACTGTATAGTTCTGATATAAAAAATTATAAAAACTTTACAAAAATGGTCTGCCTGCTTTTCTTTTAGATTATTCCATATTTCTTTGCATCTATTCATGAGTACAAGTGCTTATAAAACATATAACAGTACTATGTGAACTGCAGTATAATTCTAAGGAATGATCTTAACGTGATTAACTTTTGAATAGATTACTTGGTATAGGTCACAGGTAACGAAAAGCAAGACATTTGAATGACAAAAGTGAAGCAGAACTGATCCAAGGATCTGTGGGATGCATGATGCAACCCTTAAGCCTAATAAAGGCACTTACATTAACTGAAGTTAGCCTTGATAAACCAGCAGTACTACACAGCTCAGAGGATGGCATCTATCAGCCAAGGGTACACACTTAGCAGTCAGCAGGCTCAACCTGACCATGAAGAATTGCAATTTTATCACTGAAACAACCAAAGTTCCCAGGGTTTATTCTGTTAATTTGTAAGGGATTTTCCACAACATTGGGTGGTAAGAAGGATGTGAATGACAGCAGTAAGCTTTTCCAGAAACACCTACTGACACTTCGGCCACTTAAGATCCAGTTTCAAAATCACCATACAGAGACTGGTGTCCATTACCAGCTCACAAGATGTGCACAGGTAAATCAGACACTGAGTCACAAGAAAAGGGCTATAACAAGCCCAAAGGAAGAGGAAAGTCATATTCAAAACAGCAGGGGAAAATCATAGCTTTTAATTTACAAACTTTTTTTTAATGCAATAGAAAAATGTTCTCCTAATTTCAGACAATCCTACATCTATTCAAAAACTGATGTAAAATAAGTCATTCCAGCAAGTTCACTAACAACGTACCGGTGTGGTTTTTGGACGTCCAGCTCCACAAGATACATGTAAACAGCCAAGGAAAGCATAGCTATATTTCAGCCTCTAGATAGACAAAGCATGTAAAAAGTACAAAACAAAAAGAGGATGTGTAATTTAATATGTACAGTTACTCGAAATACATGAATTATATTCAATACATTTATAAGTAGGCATGCTTCAGCATTTGGGGTCTATTTAAAACCTTATTAAGAGCAAAAGATGCAGAAGAAACAGTCTGTTTGATCTGTTTTGAAGCTATGGTAACAGGAAACAAGTTTTCCTGTGGTGTCTCTCAGGACTATCAAACAGTCCTTTTTTAAAGAATAAATACTCAGCCATGTTTGAAATCCTTAGCCTAATGCTCACACAGAAATCTCCCTTGTAGACAGAGTTGTTTATTAAGACTAACCCTAGTTCATTTCCAGTCATATTTCAGAGATAAGCAAAAATTATAGAAATAAAAATGTCTAGCAGGTAGTTTCATTCGCCTCTTTTATTACAAATCCATATTCAGATATGTTAATATAAAGATGTACAATATTACATAAAGGGCACAAAACCTGACATTGTGACACTGGTGGCTGAGCGGTTCGCTTATTGTAGCAGCTCTTATTCAGCTATTTTCTAGTGCTCTCATCAGTCTTTTGTGTGAAAGTCTTTGGTGAGAGTCAAGTCTGAACTGATAAGGCCTTGGAGACATAATCACTGGCCCTCATTTTCCATTGACAGCCCCACACAGCCAATTCACAAACATTTTCATATTAATATTGAGCAATTTCCCTACATTCTAATCCATCAAAGTAGGCTATTAATCCTTCCCCCGCCCTCTTCTCTATTCAAATGCTAACAATTTTCTTCTCACAAGCTAAAACATTTGTCCTACAGCCCTTCACACAAAGACACTGTATTGTCAGCAGTGATTGATCAGAGTATTAATATGAGGGATGCAGTGTACATTGTATCAATGATACTGCACGTATGTGGAAGAAAAGGTCTTTTTTAAATGATAAATCAAATGCAAAATACAATAATTTCTCGATGAATGCTTTAAAGTGTTTTGCCTGGTATATTTTATGGAAATTTATGAAGATTAACAGAGGTGTGAAATTCTTTTGAGTTTGGAATACACAGTAAATGGCAGGGGTGCAGTGTGTGCACGGACCCGACGGAGAGCAGCCTGCAGCAGGGACTGGCTCCAGTAGGGCAAATAGCAGAAGACCTACCAAAAGCCACTTGCGCTAAGATTATGTTTTATATAAACGGGAGGAAACAAAAAAGCCAAAAAAACCCCACAAAAAAACCCCACTCCCCCCCCCACCCCCCAAATCAACAACAACAACAACAAAATCAGGTGAAGATAAATCTTTAAAGAAAAACATCTCTCATCTCCTGGGCTGGAAAAATTACACAAGGCCAGAAAGCAGTTCCACCCCTTGGCCAGTGAGTCCCTTGCTACAGGGCCACCCAGCAATTCCCAACATCCTTGTGAATGGCCAGAAGCTCTCCCCAGAACCTGGGGCAGGCAGGGCCACCCAACCCCTACTCTGCTCGTCCTGTGATCCCTCCAATACCACAGCACCCCAAAGGTGGTGGTCAGGGCATCTGATGGATCATTTCTTGCACTTTAGTTTCATGTGATCTGTGGTTATTTACTAAAAAAAAGATGTGCAAAGTTAACATGTTTTGTGTGCAGTCTTTGCATGCTTCAGGCCCTCCCTGTAAAAATACAACTTAACCAGCAGCTTCTGCAATAACTGCAGAAGATGAGCACAGAAAGAAGCAGCAGAAGGGGGACAGTCTATAACAAACATGACTGTACAACGCTGGGTATGCTGTCTGCACCCAGAGCAGAGCCCAGGGCACCAGGAGGTGTGAGGGAGGCAGGCTGTGGGTGCACAGAGCTCTTAGATAGCTGATACACCCTGGCACAAATTAGAATAATTTCAGGGATGCTGTAATTTACAGCAGGTTACAGTGGTCCTTGGCACGGAGCTCAGCAATTTGCAGTCAGAGCCCCTCACCTCAACATGTGTCCTTCTCCTTACAGGGTGTGGGTAGAGGGAGAGACTGTGCCAGGTGCTGTCAGCAAGTCAAAGTCATCAAGTTCAGCCTCAAATCCACCCTAGGATCACTTTGCTGGAGCTGCACAAAGCAGTTTAGAAGAACATGCAAGCTGGATGGCTGAGAGATCCAGACCTCCTCAAATAGCCAGCGTCTGATCATCCATAAAAAGGAGCAATTTGCTTGTTTCCAGTAGCACATGCTAGGGGTGTGTGTGTGTGTGTGTAGACGTGTGTATGGTTAAATAACTCCCAAATAAGATAAACAATACAACTGCTTAATAAGATGAAAAATTCAGCACAACATTTCAACGCAAGTATGAGAATGGCTGAGGCTGGAGGTTTAAGATGCGCGAACATCATCTAAGTATCTAGTGATATCACAAATAATGAACTGTATTTTCTTTCTAATAAAATTAGCAGGGACCAGGGACATGGTGGGATGGGTCCCTGCCAGTTATTTAAACAATGATTGATAGATCTAAAAAACCTGATTTGCTCAAGAACCCATGCAGAAAAGACAGAAAAGTAACTAAACCGAAACAATTTGGAGAACGACAACTTTTTCTCACTATCTAAACTGTGATGGACTGAGAGAGGCCTGAATGTTACTGCTGTTTCCTAGGATGAACTTGCTCTAAGCACCAACGACCCCATGCCAACATCCATCTTTTAAAACCTCTGTATTTTTGCAGAGCCTGAGTTTCTATGCCACAACATCTTGTTTCTATGCCACTTACCTTTGGTATATTACATCTTTACAATAAGTAATTAAAAATATTTGTACTTTAAAGCCACTTAGAAGCTCTTCCAATTACTTACATTAGTATTCTGGCAAACAGTCAGGCCTTTTGAATGTTGAGTCAGACTTCTGAGCCTGCACCAAAAAAAATGTCCAAACAGCAATTTTGCTTTTCTCTACTTGCAGACAGCTGGAAGGGGTACCACAAGATCTCCTGCTGTAGGAGGGAACAGGAGACACTCCTGCTGCCTTCAGGAATCTTTGACATTCAGGGCTAAAACTGAAAAGTAATGAGTCCCGCCTCCTAGCACCTAAAAAAAGGGTCCTCAAACCCAGGAGACAGCGTAAGAGGCTGAGGAAGGAGGTTGTTCTTATTTATGCCTGAGGCCGGTACATCCACAGGGTAAGAAGTGCAGAGCTGTAACTGTTTGGAGAGGGGTGGTCAGACAAGGAGCAACCAGGCTGACTCCTTGAGCAGAGCTGATGACTCAGTGCAGCAATGCTGCAGCAGCCAAGTCAGTGTCCCAGGGAGCTATGGGGTGTGTGCTGGACAGGCAGTCTCTGGGATGAGTTTTAATACAAAAGCTCTGGCCACTTCATGTTGATGAACATCTCACAGCAATTTCATATAAATAAGGGTGTTAACCCTAGTTGAAATACAGCCAAGGCATCAAGGTTAAGCTTCCACTGATATAAATTAAATTGGATAAAGTATTAGTCATTTCCTGTCCCAAGCTGTCATGCATTGTGATGTACATTATCGAATAGTAATTTTTAAACCCAGAAATAGATTGACTTAAGTTTTAAATAATCTTTATTTTGTAATTAAGCAATTATTGTGCTGGAAGAATGATTTGCTTGGTGTTCACGCATGAGCATTATACTATTTATAAAATCCTAAGCTGGATACTGTTTGCTAAGGTTGTTGTAGTACAAAAAGCAAAACCCATGATCATGTAATTACAAAAATCAAGTCTCTAATATATTAAACAGAATTAGCAGCAAAACCAGATAACATCTACTGAAGGATTTCTTTTCCAAACCAAGACACATGCACGAAAGTCCTCACAGATCTAGCAGCTCAGAGACCTTAAAATTTCAATAAATTTCTCCTAGAAGGCCACGTAAAGAATGTGGAAATCTCTATTTAGGGATTCATGATTGAAAACGTTCACTCTGTGCCTTCAACCCTCACCTCAAACAGCAGGAATGTTTTTCCTAACTGCTCTCCTGCGTCCATCAGCAGGTCTCCACACCACACCATCTCCACCATCTCTTTTCTTCCTGGCAAGCTATTGCCCTACGGTCAGCAAGTTTCAGTTTGCCCTACAGAGATTTCCATTAACTAAACTTCAGTCAAACAGAGTTTTTCTTGTTCTTTGATGAGGCAAGATTGGTTTTTTCCAAGACAGAACTGGTTCTATTTTAAACAGTTTAATGTTTTAAAAATTGTTTTGAGCTACGTTGCAAGTGCTCTAAGCCAAAGTGAGTGGAATTTACAATCATCTCTGGAGAAAGACTGCCATTAGGAATAAAGCATGGGTTTATTCATTTTTCATATGTAAGTCAGATTCACTTTGTCAGTCTTGAGATTTGACAAAGTATAATTCAGAACTATTCAAGCTCACCTTCCGCTGGACTGAGTAATCAGATCAGACGAGGAAACGTCCCAGTGGCTCTTCAGAACTTACTGCAATGCTCCTCAGGAACCTTACAGTATATATACCACTTCATTTTCTCAGTAATACCTGGCTGTCATGTATAATTGTGCATAAAAGACTTACAATAATGCCTCACAAATTTCCAGGAGTAGAAACTTGCAGCTTAGAAACAGAAACTGTAGAGTTTTAATCTTGCTAATGCTTATGAAGGCCATGCAGCCATCGCAGGGGCTATGGCACAGAGATGAGAAGCGTGCCGGGCTGAGAGTGTACCGCATGCAGACAGCAGCTGTGTCATGTTCCTTGACCCTTCTGTTGGCGGCATTGTTCCTAAAAGACGCTGCCTCTAAGGTGATGTCTCAGCATTGCATTCTTAATTAGTTGATCTTTTTGACAGTGGTGCTGCTTCTTAGATAAAATAGAGTAGATGAAAGACCTTTAAAGATACTGAGTATGACACAATTTAATTTGGCTGAAAGATAAGGGTTTTTATAAAAAAATGACAACCATATGAATTCATTCAGCATTGGGGAGGGGGAAGGAAGGTAGAATGGCAACTGAAAACAAATCAGAAAGAAAGCGAAGGTTTATCTTAAAGTTAAATTTTTTAGAAAAATAATAATATATTCTTTTCTACAAGCATAGATTTTAGCCTAAAAATTAGCATGCAGTGAGGACAGAATACAAATGCAAATTACTGGAAAAAATACTCATATGTTGATATTTTTTGTCTGGTTTTGGGGTTGGTTTTTTTTTTTTTTTTTTTGGTTGGTTTGAATTTTTCCCTATATCCATGTTCAAATGTATTTTTGCATCACACATAAAAATATGATAACCTTCCTGATAAAAAGAAGTATCCTCTTCTGTGAGTTAATATAATTCTGAGAAGAATGACTTTGACCAATCGGTGTAGTGGCTCACTGCACTAGTGAACAAGATTTTCTGCATCCAGTGGTCCAAAGTGTGAATGCTATGCAGGCTGAATAAGGAGATGAATTTAAAACGGGTAAATGACAAGTTTGAAACTTGCCTGGATCAGACAAAAGATGCTATATTTAACACTTCATCCTCTAGTTTTAGACCACCTTATTTTTAGTTGGTTGAACAGAATACGCAGAAGTGGCTCACAATTGTTTTTACCCTGTTCATTTTTTCCTAAGACTGGAACTGAAACATTAAAAAGTGGGTGATGATAATTAAGGTAAAAATATATCTAAATACACTGTAGGAAGATTCTTAATTACAAGATGGAAAGAATAATAATGAATGGAAAGAAGTTTTGAAGAATGGCATGAGAAACAACTGGTAATTTATACAATTTAAGTATTTTTTAGAGGGCTAATCAAATATTACCCAATTTGTCTTTGATCTTTTTGAAACACTCCTTAGAGCTGAAGTACTGTGCTCAGCACAGTACTTCAGTCACCTTCTTGCTTGACTAAGGGGGGATGTGGCCTTTTTATTTTATTTATATTTTAAAATATGGAAAATATCACACCACATTAAAGCAATCAACCAGTAGCCTGTGTGTTCCAGTAACTGGAAAGGATAGAAAGTCAGTGAGTAGATAATTATTCAAGGTCAAACCTTTCTAGTGTGGTGCCAGAAAAAAGCAAACAGTGAGGGTTAGCCAATACTTCACAAACACTTGTTTAAGGATTTCCTAATTACTATAAGTGGTTCCTCTGGCCCCGGCACTTAAAAAGGCAGCTGTATATGCATGATGTCATTCCTTTTTCCCATTATCTCTACAGTAAATTTAAAGGATTAAGAAGCAAGCAAGACAAAATAGTCAAAATAATGATGATTTTTTATGTTTCCTACCATCAAAAATTAATTACAGAAAAAAAGGCAAATTGAAACATGGATTCAATTAACCAGTAAAATGTATTTGAATGTTTTTGTCAGAAAAAAAAGAGAAAATGCAATTAGCCTTCACATACTTTTCTCTTTAAAGACCACATTGTATAGAGCATGGCTACATCACAGTACAGTTTCTGTTACCTTAGAGCTTTAAAGATATGGATATAAATCACAAACGGATCAGCAAAAAATAAAATCAAGAGCCTTAAATCTCCTAGAGTAAATTGCACAGGTAATATTCACTACCCTGTGAATGGCTGTGGTATGGGCTGTGTCAGTGCACTTTGCACATCATGGCTGGAATACAAAATTCACAGTTTGCAGTTAGGACACTGCAAGAGATACAACAACAACAAAGATACTATAATATTTGCTTAGTGGGACACTGCAATTAATACACCAGCTGACACAATCAGGGATTAGAATCATAGAATCATAGAATAGTTAGGGTTGGAAAGGACCTTAAGATCATCTAGTTCCAACACCCCTGCCATGGGCAGGGACACCTTGCACTAAACGATGTCACCCAAGGCTCTGTCCAGCCTGGCCTTGAACACTGCCAGGGATGGAGCATTCACAGCTTCGTTGGGCAACCCATTCCAGTGAGGCACCCTCACTGTAAAGAACTTCTTCCTTATATCTAATCTAAACTTCCCTTGTTTAAGATTGAACCCATTACCCCTTTTTCTATCACTACAGTCCCTAACAAAGAGTCCCTCCCCAGCATCCTTGTAGGCCCCCTTCAGATAATGGAAGGCTGCTTTGAGGTCTTCATGCAGCCTTCTCTTCTCCAGACTGAACAGCCCTAACTTCCTCAACCTGTCTTCATATGGGAGGTGCTCCAGCCCCCTGATCATCCTTATGGCCCTCCTCTCAGCTGGCTCCAACAGCTCCATGTCCTTTTTATATTGAGGACACCAGAACTGTACACAATACTCCAAGTGAGGTCTCATGAGAGCAGAATAGGGGGACAGGATCACCTCCTTCGACCTGCTGGTCACGCTTCTTTTGATGCAGCCCAGGATACGGTTGGCTTTCTGGGCTGCGAGCGCACACTGAAGCCGGCTCATGTTCAGTTTCTCACCAACCAACACCCCCAAGTCTTTCTCCGCAGGGCTGCTCTGAATCTCTGCTCCACCCAATCTGTAGCTGTGCCTGAGATTGTCCTGACCCAGGTGTAGGATCTTGTACTTTGCTCGGTTAAACTTCATAAGGTTGACATCAGCTCACCTCAGGAGCGTGTCCAGGTCCCTCTGGATGGCATCCCCTCCTTCCAGCGTATCAACCGAACCACACAGCTTAGCGTCGTCGGCAAACTTGCTGAGGGCTCACTCAATCTCCCACTGTCCATGTCACCGACAAAGATGTTGAACAGGATCGGTCCCAACACTGATCCCTAAGGGACACCACTCGTTACTGTTTTCCAACTAGACACTGAGCTGTTTACCACAACTCTTTGCATGTGGCCATCCAGCCAGTTCTTTATCCACTGAGTGGTCCATCTATCAAATTGATACCTCTCCAATTTAGAGACAGGAATGTTGTGCGGGACAGTGTCAAACACTTTGCACAAGTCCAGGTAGATGACGTCAACTGCTCTGCCCCTGTCCATCAGTTTCGTGGCCCCATCATAGAAGGCCACCAAACTGGTCAGACAGGATTTCCCCTTAGTGAAGCTATGTTGGCTGTCACCAACCACCTCATTGTTTTCATGTGCCTTAGCACGCTTTCCAGGAAAATGTGCTCCAAGATTTTGCCAGGCACAGAGGTGAGGCTGACTGGTCTGTAGTTTCCTGGGTCTTCCATTTTCCCCTTCTTGAAAATGGGGGTTATATTACCCTTCTTCCAGTCATCAGGAACTTCACCTGACTGCCAGGATTTTTCAAATGTGGCGGTCAGAGGCTTATAGCAACTTCATTCACCAGCTCCTTCAGGACCTGTGGATGGATTTCATCAGGTCCCATAGACTTGTGCACGTTCAGGTTCGTAAGATGGTCTTGAACCTGATCTGCTCCTACAGTGGGCCTAAGGTCTTCATTCTCATGGTCCCTGCATCTGCCTTCCAAGATTTGGGTCGTGTGGTCAGAGCATTTGCCAGTGAAGTCTGAGGCAAAGAAGTCATTAAGTACCTCAGCCTTCTCCAAATCCAGGGTAACCAGTTCTTCCAAGAGCTTCCGGAGAGGGCCCACGTTGTCCCTAGTCTGTCTCTTGTTTGCTATGTATCTACAGAAGCCTTTCCTGTTACCTTTCACATCCCTTGCCAGATTTAATTCTAACTGGGCCTTAGCTTTCCTGACCTGGTCCCTAGCTTCCCGGACAATATACCTGTATTCTTCCCAGGCCGCTTGTCCTCCCTTCCACCTGTTATAAGCTTCTTTTTTCCCTTTTAGTTTCCTCAGCAGCTCCTTATCCATCCATGGAGGTCTCCTGGCCCTCCTGCTGCACTCACTTCTAGTTGGGACGCAACACTGCTGAGCTTGTAGCAAGAGATCCTTGAATATCAACCAGCAGTCTTGGGCCCCCCTGCACTCTAGGGCTTTATCCCATGGAACCTTACTAAGGAGGTTACTGAAGAGGCCAGAGTCCGCTCTCTTAAAGTCCAGGACAGTGAGCTTGCTGCATGCTTTTCTCACTGTCCTGAGGATCTCGAACTCGACCATCTCATGATCACTACATCCAAGGCTGTCCTGGAGCATCACATTTCCAACCAGCCCCTCCCTGTTGGTGAACACGAGGTCAAGCATGGCACCTCTCCTTGTTGGCTCCTCTATTACGTGCAGGAGGAAGTTGTCTTCCACACAATCGAGGAACATCCTGGATTGCTTCATTAACTTCATTCTGTGCATTTCTGTCAGTGGTATCTTGCCACAATAGATGATGAGTTTTGAGAGCCCCCACAGTAATTCTGGCACTTCTAGTTCACAATCTCGGTTCTTCTCTCTTTTACTTGCAACTCTGCTTTGCCCTCGCCCTTCAGATCATCAGACTAGACCTCTTACTTTTGGCCAGTGATCATAATTTCCATGAAGAGTTTTAGGATCGTCTCCTTTCCCACTAGAATTTCCTCCCATATCTCATAGGTTCTATGTCATCTATGAGATGCAGTTCTTGGACTGCACACTCAAGGTGCTACACATGGCTCAGGTCATCCTTCAGCACACAAATTAATTTCTCCTTCATTTCTATCTATGTGATGGGAATATAACGCAGAAGCTATTCTGAAGAATGTGAGCTGGGGTAGGTGTAGTGCAGTACAGAAAAGTATCTCCAAGCACATCACTGTCTGTAAAACAACTTCATATTTAAAGAGCAGCTCCCCAAATGCCTCCTTTCCTTGCTTTCTAAAAATACTTCTGTTAAATTAAAAAAAAAAAAAAGAAAAAGTGAAAACACTTAATTAGTTTGTCAAGTGTCACAGTCACCTTACGAGTCCTGCTTGTGGGACACTCACCGCTCCACCACTTACTATCTCCCTTTTCACAGGTCGGGCAGTGCCTGCAAGCAGATACGCTTCCACCTACCCATGGAGTACTGCGAGCACCCTTGACTGTCGTGTGAAGAAGAAAGAAAGTAATGAAGAGTTGTTGCTGCATGTCCACCAGATTCACTGAAGCCACTGGAAGCTTTTCTATTGCCTTCCAGGAGTTATGATCAAACTACAGATTCATTTCTAGGAATGAATGACTCAAGATTTATCACTTAGGAGTAGGCTTTCAGAAACAACTCAAACTAGCCCATCATTATTCCTGCTTACAGTAAAAGACATCTTGCTTCCTCAGATAGCAGCACATGCAACTTTTGCAAAGCCCAGCCATCATCCTGGATGCACTGTTGTACATACGGCAACTTGGCAAACAGAAAACAAAGGGAAATGAACACTGCCGTGTTTTAGTATGAAAATTAAATGTCTTAACAGATGCACATGCCATAAGTCATGGTTAGACCTAGCCTAACCTTCTGCACCACAGATACTATAAAACATCATCCAGCTTCCTTGTGCCTGGTTTTGATGAGATGCATGCACAAACCCAAGTGGGAAACCACTTACATATAAGCTTTAGGACATGTTATGCACAGAATAACTCCTGCCCTTTCAACATATAAAACTGCCTCTGAGAGAAAGAGGCATACTTCCCAAGCTGCCAGAAAACATCTTTCTAATAAATAAAATATTCTGTGCATGGAAAAGTTGTAGGATATACGCATTTCATAGTTTCATGGCTCTAGTGCCTACACAGTCTCCATCTTTGATGTCCTTGCTGCTTTTATCTCTCTCCAGGAAGACATATCTGAACACAGCCACTATCCTTCCTCCCTGGGGCTAAGATCCCACTCTGACTTGGGGGGCTCGTCAGACAGGTCTGGAGGTTAAAACTGCTCTGGAGAAGGCTCATGTGCAATCACTGCAAACTAAAGGTGAAACAACAGACCCTTTCCTGTTATGGCAGGGTGGTGACAAATAGGAAACTGAAGGTGTGAGTGAGAAGGAGGCAGTAATTCCAACTGAGCTTTGCTCAGACAAGACCTGGAGTACCTTTTTGTAGGCAATGGCTAAATAGTAAACATTGACACAGAAAACAGAAAATACAGGGAAAATGGCAGGAATGCGAGAAGGGACAGAAGATGAAACAGAAAGCACTGTGGATAAGAGAGGACATGAAGAGGGGCCAGAAAGATGAAACTTCACTGTAAAACTAAGCATAGGACATTGAAATTACTCCACATGAAAAAGGCAAAAGGGAAAAACAAGGTATGGCTTCCATTCACATGCTCTGCCACTGAATAGACAAATTTAGGAGATACTGTTTCAGGTTGAGCAGTGTAAGAAGATTCAAGCTCAGAAGAATATAGAATAAGTTGTTCCTGCCCTAAGGAAAATACAAATTAGTCAGTCTAACACAGCTTTGTTCAGACATGTCTGAGACAGAGGAAGGACCAACCCATGTACTACCTCCCCACTGCCTCTTCACTCAGTTCCTCCTTATACAACTATGATTGTCCTGCTAATGGAGTAAAACCTTGCCAAAAGCATTTAACAGGTGAAGAATAAGGGGAAATGCAGGGAAATAAACATGATGAGGTGGTATTAGGAAAAAACCAAATCTATCCCTGTGATTTTGTCTGGGTAGGCCTCAGAAAAAAGAATTTTGCTGGTAAATTCACACTAGTAATTTAGGGTGTATGGAACTGCTTTACCCCTCACACAAAGGTCAAGAATGGTGTTACCAAGAGCATGAACCAGCACAGCAAACATGACTTTTATGGTGCATAACCAGAACTTGTAAGACTCCATGCCTCTTCATGGACAATAAGAAAGGGAAGGTTATAGGCTATAATCCACCTTTGCAAAATGACACATTTTCAATCCAGCAACCAAAACATTTAGTTTTTCCTTTTGTTCCTTTGCTTTCTCTGGCTTTGTATCTCTGTGTCATACCATCACTGTCTGATATCTTAATGGATGCCATTTTGGTAGAACATAATTTACTCTGAAAACACACAGACACCCAGACACCCTGAGAACAGGATGACCAGCATTGGTTTAGCTGAAAAATATCCCCTTAAAAAAAACCAAAACCGAGAAAAACCCCCACATCACATGAAATAAGCAGATCTTCAAATCATACAGTCCCTGCCATAACAGTAATAAAATAACAAAATTAAGGGGTTTTTTTTATTTATGAGTAACTGCTTTCTTCTACCTTTTATAATGTCCACCTCTTAGCATAACAAAGCTTTTCATAGCTTACTAATGGCTCCCTGTCACTAGTGCTGAGAACTATTATCAGTGCTCTGCCCCTTCACATGGGCCTTTCAAACATCACTGTTTCACTTAATTCTTTCACCTCCTTCAGTTCAAATGCAATAAAAACCTTTCACTGGCTGACAACTAGAAAGGCAGAACAGCCTCCAACTGCTGTATAATTCAGGAGGGCTCTTTCTCATTTTAATTGGCTGCCTAATTGGAATGTTTATGGGTTCTGCGATAGCTTGGGATGAAAAGGCAGGGTGAGCAATTATGTGCTCAGCATTCCTATCTGGCAGAGTTAATAGTTTTTTTTTAAAGAAAAGCTAAAGTTCACTGGAATGCCATGTTTTTGTTCTCCAAGAAATACCTTGATTTGAAACAATGTAATCCCCAAGTCAGAAATTATGTCAAGCTGTGCTTATCCAGTAGCAAGTTTGAGCTTTTGGAAGCCTCTTTGCTCCTTTTTGATGTTAGCATAACATGAAGAACAGGAGGCTATCTGGTGGCTGTCAGGTTTTTAACTGCTTGCTCTCTCACTGGCTGGAGATAAGATGTAAGCAGAGCACTTGATGGACTTGATTAATTCTCTGGAACGAAGGTTTGTCTTTCTTGGCTCAATGAATGACTTCATTCTAGTAGATGAGGTCACCCAAGTCAAGACAATAAAGTTTCTGATATTCACATGAAAGCTAGTTTTCAAAGCTGCCAGCCCCTTAAAAGAGAATCACAAATGTTTTCTCGTTTACCTATATTCTAGTGGCAACATCCAGCCTGCTGCCCTATCTATCCTCTCCAGCACAGGACTGTGTTTCGGCTGAAGAGCATTCTAACACAAGATGAGATTTAAAGGAGGGAAAAAAAGGACATGGTTTGTTTGAAGAAACAAAGATTTTTGTGAAGTGATTTGTCAAAATGCCAACAGGAGGAGAAAAATTACTTTCCAGCTTTTTAGCCTGACCAATACAGTTGCATTTTCCTTGTCTCCCCACACTGCCTTTGTGCCATTCCACTGTAAACTTCTGGGTGCAAAGAGCAGCTTTCTGGTTCCTTGTGCAGTGCACAGTGCAGTTGCATTTAAGTTTGGGAGCAAGACAACCCAAGTGTTATAAACACATGTAATAAACATGGAAGGATGCTGTGCTCTTTTCATCACTTGTATTCTTGAATGCTTTAGGATTTAAGGGCGAGTTTATGGACTATCCTTCACAAAGCAGACTAGTCTTCTCCATCTTTCCTCTCTCCCTTTTAGTATACTGTTTAGTATAAAACCACTGAAAACTAGTAAAAAGGATCTGATTTGCTTTGTGAATTTCCAAATTCTCACAAGAGTTTATACAAAGATCTACATTCATCCTGTGCTTTTTGCTTTTCGAAACCATGCAAATAGTAGTCTCTCCAGTACCCATTATAGTGTAGCAAATGTAGTAAGCAACCCACTCAACAGAATTCTAACTAATCTGATATACGGATTTGTTATTTTCACATAACCCAAAACTCCTTGGTCTAATATTAGGGATTCTAACTCATTCTATGTTCCTCCTTTCAGTTAAATTGTGTCCTTGCTTCTAACTAACAAAAACCTCATAGTCCTGTGGATTATTAGGGTCATTATCCTAGTGTTTGAAGCCTCATTCTAGAAGTCTTGTAACCCATACTTGTGCTCCTCTGCTGCAGTTCTCCAGCATGTGCAGTTACAGCTGAAGCACTGGGACGATGAAAAGAGCCTCCATCCCAGGCACAAATGCAAGCAAAATGCCATCTACAGCAGACTCGCCAGCTCCCTGCTGGATGATGATACCACGCAAGAAAAAGAGCCACAAGGTACAGAGATTTTTGGGCACCGTGGTCTTTTTCTAAATGCTTTCATAGGTTCCATGGAGAAATTAGAAAGTGGTTTCAAAGCTCGTTAAACTATGAAGGTAGACTTTTACCCCAGGTTTTATTGCCATCTGGAGTCTGGAAACCTGTGGAAGCAGTGCCTAGTTTGAAAGGTCAGAAGCCTGTACCACATCAGAGTGCTCAGCTCTGCCTAGAACATACTTAGGAAATGTTGACTTGGTACATGCCAGGAGGGATTTCTGGCCTCAATAGCTCCCAAGAAGTTCTCTCCAAAAGACTCATTTACAAATTCACATGCATCAGCTCAGCATCCAAATGATACAAAAATAAAATATGACAAGTCATATCCTTGCCAGTATAGGTGTAGTTCACCTCGAAGAGGCCAATCTAGCAATTAAATAAAAACCTCTTTCAAATAAACTGTCAGGTAAACCACACCTACTCTTAAACTAATCTTTGTCACATTTACCTAAAGATTATAACTTGCTGATATTAAGAATATCAGAGGAAAAAATCTGATTGCTCAAGACGTCCATCTCATTTTATGGGCAGAGGCGATTCAAGGAAACCCATATGTTTGGTAAGTGTCCAAACATGTGGATGCTTATGAAAACCAACAGTTCTTTGAAGTACACTGCTTTCTGAAGTCCAGGCTGAAACCTAAAATTTAATCATCAACAAAACAGGCAGAGCTAGGGCAGAAACACTGGCTAAATTCTGCAGGATTGGGATATGAGAGGAGGCGTCTCTCTGAAGTGACATTATAGGCCCAGATGTGTTGTAAGAGAATAAGGGTCTGTCTTAAGATGGCCCATAGACCCTCTGAACTTCCTTGTTTCATGACTTTAAGAAGAAAAATAAATAATGAAACATATTAAAATCATTATTGTAGCTGTGTGTGCTTTCTGAAGGTTTGGAGTTTTTAAAAGCTTCAACCTTTGAAAAAAGTGCCCAGTGAAGTCAAAGTCAGCAAATCTATACTGAAATGTATTTTTTATATACTACCAAATTTACATGTGGAACTTATTGTCACAAGATATATTAAAGCCAAGAGCTTAGCAGGATTCAAAAAAGCTCAGACATTTATGTGAATAATAAGAACATCCACCGTTACACCAGAAAGGGAAAAGACATTTATAAGTGATACTAAAACTCAGACTTGAGGGCATAAGCCAGTTGCTAGATGCATTGGTTTAGGGAGAAAATCCCCTAATTGACACTCTTTCCATAGCTGTCCATTATAGGTTTCTTTGTGCCTTTCTGTAAGCATCTGGTACAGACCAATGTTAGAAAGACCATCCAAATCAGATCCCATCCAGCAGGTGTTATGTTCTTAACCTATAATTTTTTAATGTAAAGCTGTCATGAAATGTTTTGAAAAGAATTCTGATTCCTTGCCTAATCCTAATAGCATTTGGCAGCTCTTAAAATGGGTAATGGATATTCCACAGCACTTCGTATATCCACCAACAAGAGGGGACTATTCACAGTATTTTCTTATGTCTTGTGCCAGGACCTCTTCTTCTTCAAGTGGCATCAGACTCTGCAGGTCCATACGTATGTTCCACCCGAAACAAAACATTGTTCTGCAAAACCTCTGAGTTTTGCAACACCACTGAAAAGTCTCATGATGAGGAGCGTGAGATTCCACTCCCAAATCCCAACAATGTTCAGAGAGTGGAAGGGCTGAAGGAATCTGCAACTGTAGGCAAAGAAAAGCCTCATGAGCACTAAGGATCGACGCTACAGAAAAGGTCAAATGAATGAGTACTGTGAGGCCGTGAAATCATTCACTTTCCTCTATTAAACACCAGAGAGGCATTTATATCGCTAATGAGCTGGAAATATATATTGACAACAAACACAGCATTTGCTGCTGATAAGCGCATGTGGTTTTGTGTGTGTATAGGAGGAAAATAGTGACCTCCCTCCTTCCTCCATAAATTTTGCGTGTCTTATTCAAGCCATCATAGTTTGATCTTTGCTGATGTTTATTAAGTTTAAGTATCAAATATGCTTGGAATAAAATATCAGGAATGTGATAACATATTCAGAAGAGAAATCAAAATGACCCTTAAAAAATGAATGCATAAATGCCTAGCATTGAATTTATGCTACTTAGCATCACATTAAAAATATTCAAAATATAAATCAAAATTCAAGGGTATAACTTATTCTCAATTTTAAATTTATGGCATTTTAAAATAGGACGATTTCCTCAAATGTGCAATAAATTTGGTTTTGTGGAATTGCACATGCCACCTTATCATGACAGTTGCTTTATCTACACAGTCCACTGAAGCCTAGTCACTTTATATAATCTGAATTCACAAATCAACTGTCGTCTTCACTTCACTGATTCATTGCTGATGGGCCTTTCACAAGGTAAAAAATCCTTTCCAAGTTGACAAGAGTAATAAATGGAGAGGTGAGAGCTGCCTCTCCATCCTGCTGTTCTATTGTGCTGCCGATAGCGACACATGGCAGAATAAGCTCATAAACCAACCTCATCTTTTGACCTCTGCAGAGTAAATGGAAACAGAGGGGCGTTTATGATGATGACTGTATTTAAAGACCAATAATGACTAGATAAACCTCTGAAATCTAGGTAGCCCAACCAAAGCTCAGGAAAATGCTGTTTTTCTGTGTTTAACGTGATGCAAAACTTGAAAATGCAGGACAGGTGAGTTAAAAATAAATATGGGCTTGTGTGGTCCACAGCAAGTATTATAGTACTGAATTTTCATTTATCAGGGATGTGTCTTTTTAGGAGAAACCGTTAGTAATTAAACTTGAATACCTCATCATTTGCCTTCTCTGCTGAGTGTAGAAGTTTTGTGCAGCCTAAGGAAGAAGCTGCAGCAACACTCGGGAGCTGTGAACTCAGCCTGTGTTGTTGCCTCAGCTGCAGTATCAGCTTGGTCCCCTGTTTAGAAAGTACCAACACTCTGGAAAGCAGCATGATAATCAATCAGTGATGCAAATTTGAAGTCTTAGAATATGAATAATTCACATGGTCTGTACGTGTAGTAGTAGAAAGCTTTTTACTTATATGTAAAAGTAAATTAATACTCATTCCAGCCATAACAATCAAGGCTTCTTACTTTTCCTGTAGTAAGATTAAATATAACACTACACCAAATACATTTTACTTCTTGAGTGATATGCCATCTTGTTTTATTGTTGAATATGTTATTCCTTCTGCATTGTACAGAATGCTTATCAGGATCCATAGTCTCTTTAAAAAACATCTACTGAAAGAGTTTTAAGCTGCATGCAGTAGTATTTCTTAATCACCTGAATTTAGTGAAGTTTAATTGTGAAAATATATCCATATAAAATCAGTTGAAAAGCTAAAGTTTCAGTGGAAACTGGGCGGATACCCCATTTTGCAGTATTTACTAGTCTTATGCAGACCTCACTGCCGTCAATGGATTGATATACCAAGCACATGAAATGGTTTTTAACTGCCTTTCTGCATTTCCAACATCCACTCAAATGGGGGGAAGAAAAAGAAAAAAAAAGTTATGTCTTAACTCTTTCTTTCAAATGCAGACTTCAAAAAATCAAGGATTAAATATTTTACAAGTAACAGCACCACAAGCACATAAGCTAAAATAGAGGACAATAGTAATAATAATAGCACTGACTTCTCCAGATGTTAAGACCAAAGACTGATGCTCATACTATTCAGTGTTCCTCAAAGCTGCTTTTCATTCTAAAGGTAACAAGTTCACCAGCAGACATTCAGCAAAAAGAGAACTTAGAGCAGCTTTTGGGAGGAGGACTTTACCACTCACATGAAACCATCCCCTATATCACCACAGGTTTTCTGAGGTTGATACACTGGCCACGCTTAGCTTTCCTCAAGAGGGCTACGAAAAAATAGCAATCTTAGATCTCTAGGTGAAAAAACCCAACCAAAAAACCAAAACCCAAACAAACAAACAAAAAACCCCACAACCAAAAAAACTCAGGAAACCAGATCAAGAAATCAATGCATGACAAAAAATGAGTGCTGCATTAAACCAAAGACAGGAAAAGGCACGTTTCATTTTCTGCCTCTATCTCAAACATTCTTGACCACCCTGGAAACATCCCCTTGTAACTGCAGGCATGGTGCAGCAGCTATTTGGCCAGGCAGCTCTTCTGGACATCAAAGGGAAGCAAGAGGTACAGGCCAAAGGGGTGATTCATTCACCTCTAAGTCAGATCCCGACCATGTCCCCTTCCTGAAGTCACACCTGGATTTCTCCATTGATTAGAGAAAGTACCAAGGAGGTTTAAGTTCGTGAAATGCACCTCAGTGAAGGAGACCTAAAATCACATAGAATCCAGGACAAGCCTCTTCAGTTTGCTATTCTTAATGTGGGTTTGAGAGCAGAGCACACCATACATAGGGCTCCTGGTCCCCTCGCACACGCTCCCACATCACACGGCATTTTGTTCCCCTGTTAGGATTGGCTTGCACCCATGGGAAGAGTCATTCCCTCCCACAGAGGACTCCATGAGGATAATGGCAAACATTACCTTGCTAGGTCAGATACAGTGACCTTCAGAGCTGTCCCTGTATTTAAGATAAACATAAATCCTATGAACGCGATGTGAGAGCTGATAGACGAAGCAGTGTTACAGGCAGTAGGGGAACTGTGAAACCAAATTTTTATACAGTGCAACTAAGGCCACATTCAAATCCAAGATTCTTCTGAACAGTGGAGACTTACTCTCTTACCAACATGCAGATTAATGGTAACAGTCCCATTTCTTGAAATTAATAATGTAACGTTTTGCCTATGCATTACTTGTAATTACAAGAAACATTAATATGTTCAAACTAGGGAAACACACTTCTGCATAAGATAAGAAAGCATCCTGAAGGCTGGAATGACACAATTGGTCAAAGTCCACAGGATACATATGCAGCACACGAGACATTAATAAAAGACGCTTCCATAATTGTGGTTGAGTTCACCGTGATATTACAGGCTCAAGAATAGCAGCCCCACAAAGAAAGGTAGTTCCTCCCCCCAGCTCTTAACCTTCTCTGGATCTGGTCAAGTGCTATTGTATGAACCTGTGCAGACTTAGGGTAATATTTATAGCAAAAATGAAATGCAGAATAGAAGCTTCCTTCATTAAATCTTTCATTTTTATATCCATCAAGTTTCGAGTTGTGAAAGTGACCAATGCTCTCAGTATTTGTTTGACAGAGCAGTACTGGAAATCCAAGGCAAGATTTCTTGCTCCCAGAAGCTGTGATATCACATGTTCTGCCCTGATTGTGCCCCATGGTTTTGGGCATATATTTCATTGTATTAAAGCATTGCAAACTCCAGTTGTATCTGAACACGCCTGGGAATACAGACACACCTGGTTGAAAATATTCTCTGGCCAAAAAAAAAATAGAAAAAAACCCCCACAACAGAACAGAACAAAATCTCATACACCTTCCTTGCTTTGCAACACTGACTTCTGTTACCATTTTCTTAAGGGGTGATGTGCTCTAGCTCCTCACCAAGTCAGTCTCAAAAGCCGCATGAACACCACCACTTCCATTCTTACTTTGATAAAGGTCTGTAAAACTGTGTTTGGAGCTGGATCAGGTTTCAGGAAGAGTTCAAGTTTTGAGCTACAAGCAATATACAGACATGAGGTCAGGCTCAAATTAGGTAGCATTGAAACCTCATGAACTCAGGACAGTGGATTAGCAAAATTAACCCAAATTCAAGGAATTTTCATCCGCAACTTCACTTCCACCCATCACAATTTGTTGTGTGAACAGTTTAAATTCACCACTCAGCTCCAAGCTCTGCCTGGCCTGCTTCCCATGTGTCACATGCCACAATTTACCATACCCGACCATTCCACCCTTTTGTTTGTAAGTAAGTTTATAAGTTTGTTTTAAAGTTTGTAAGGTGAAGTTCTTTGTGAGGAAGGTTAAAAAAAAAAAAAAAAAAAGAAGAAAAAGACGTTGAGTTTTTTGTTTTGTTTTTTTTTTTGAGGGAAAGAGTATGTTTTTCTTTCGCCAAAAGCACTTGCCTTTACAGGAGTACGTAAAAGTCAGTTGTTCATGCTGACTGATTATCTCATTCAGTATCATGTGGCTTAGTTTGAAAATCAGGTGTACTGTTTCATAATTAAATTATTCAACAAAACCTTGACTATAAAGCATTCTGCTAAAACCTAATTAAGAGTGTGATTTGATAAAAGCACATTCTGTAGTTTTAGTTTACATTCCTATATGAGTGGGGACATGATTACTTCACACTTTACACATTCTGGACTTCATAGGGGTTTTTTGTTTGGTTTGGGGTTGTTTTTTCCCCCCATTTTCTTTTCCAGAGCTGATTTTGAATTATATAAAGAAGTACTTCAAGCTTAGATCGTACCAATTTGTGAACTGTTGGCAACATTCAGTTCAGATTTAAAACAAAAAAACCCCAACAAAACATAACAAAAAACCCCACCTCAAAATACCAAACAAAACACACCATACACCCCCCAAAGTCAACAAAAACCCCAACCCTCAACAGGCCCAACAGAAAGGCATCATGAAAAGAGCACTATTTCAAAAGTTGGCCCTTGTTCAAGCTGCATATGGTCACATAATCTTTTAAAACGTGTGATTCAAGTCTCAATTTAATTATGTAATAGCACAAATGGAATTACACTGCAGATGAAGTGCAGTATTTCAGCTCAAACACATACTGGAGTTTTGTGACTGACCCAAGCTTATTTCATTTGGTCATTGTATTAGAGGGCTTAATTTGAATGCAAGCACACGTAGCAAACAACAATCTCAATACAATACCTCCTCCTCTTGATCTAAATTTTAATACTTGCTGGGCTGTCTTATGAAGATAATTTGTCAGGCAGCTTGCAAAGATGGTGACAATTTGGTATTAACAAGTGTGTTTCTTGAATTGTTCTGCTTACCATATATCCTTATGTATCTGCTTAAAAACACAAATACACCTTTTTTCTATGTATGTATTTGAGTGTGTGCAACTCCTGAGTGGCGTATAGTTATAGTTATGTTTTAGGGAGCAACAGGAAAAACAAGACTTTGCTCTTTCCACAAATTGGAAATGCAAAATCCTAATTAGCTTATTCCTCAAAACTTGCATACTTTCTGTGCTGCAAAAATTCATACTTTTCTCCTTCTCCACATGCTTTATCCTCATTTCCTCCACATTTCCACCCCCCCTCCCCCCCCCCCGCTTTGACCTGCACATCAAACAGTACCTTCTCATTTTAAGAAATAAGGGAGCACTCGGTTGGGACCTGATACTGATCTTACTCAGTAAGACCAGTCCACATACTTGAGCTATTCCTGGCTCTCTGCATACTCAGGCAGATGTTGAGAATCAAGCATGCACATTTCATGTTTTGAAGCTTTTTATGTAAGCCACTACATATTGGCAAGATAAATAAATTTATATCTATATTTGGGAAAGTCTTGGGAAACTGAAAATCAGTCAATCTAGGTCTGATACTATAGCAGCTATATGAGTAACCATGTTCTAAGCATCTAAGCAATAAAAGGTATAAGAAAAACAAAACAAGACTATTTGGGATTCTCAAGAACAAACAATATGAAACTAGTCTGACAGTACTGCTCAAGAGTGAGAATGTGATGTTACTATAGTTGAATCCATAAAAAGATCATCCTAGTGCTCAGTAGCAGTCAGATAAAGGAAAACTAAATATCAGGAATTACTAGCAAATTGGAGAGAATTCAAGATTTGCCCACATGTTGAATACTATGTGTAACACTAGTATCCTCAGATAAAAGGAAACAACAACAGCAGCAAGCAGCCTGTAAAAACTGTGAGTAGAGAGCAGGGATGGGGACTGATCCGCTTTCCACTCCAGTGGAAGGCAAAGGAGGTTGTGCATGAAGCTCATGAGTCTAGCCAGGGACTTCCCTGAGCTGAAAGATTTTAGAGAATAGAGGAGGATGTAACATATGTCCACCCCAGTTTTACTGCTCAGCTGCTTGTGGCCACTTCTGGGAGACAACATTCCAAGCTTTATGTTACTTTATTTTGAACCAATAACACCACAAAAATTTTTCTTTTTTGACTGATCTCTGGCTTCTTAGATGCTAGGGAGAACAAGATGCAGACATGCTGCCTTTAGCACAGCTTTTGGCAGTCACTTCTGAAAATGCTTTGCAGATCAACTTCAGGAAACAGTTCAGTTTAAAATAATAGAAGGTTGGTACGGGGCTGACAGAAAAAAAAAAAAAAAAGAAAAAAAAGAAAAAGAGTATCAGTATAACTGGTTATCAGGTTAGCTTTATGTTTGATCCCAGGAAGGTTTCTGCCTTTGTCCCAGTTTTGCTCAATTATTTCAATAACATCAAAAATAAAAGAATAGAGAGAATACATGTAAACATGAAGACAACTGCATAATATTATAGATGAGAACTAGAACTATACACAAGTTAAAAACAGTAATTACTTGTTAAGAAGCAGCAGTAATAAAAAACAAGGACAAATTGAGAATATTTTAACAAGAGCATTGCATGTAAAGGCACTGAAAATGCTTTCAGCACTTTGCCCATTATGGCTGAGGCTTCAGATGAAATATTGCAAGACCTCACCCAGAAGAAATGAAAAGCAAATAAAGTCCCAGTATAGCTGTAGATGACTGCCTACCTAACCATGCTCCAGAGCAACATAAGCATATGAAACCATATTCTAAACAACGCCTTACTTCAACAGAGAGTCTGAGGGCACAACCAGAGGTTTTCCTCACTGGAAATCAATTCCATACTTGCTATAGGTTCTCAGAACATAGCTCTGCCACTTTAGCCACTGCCCAAACTGAGTTTGCAATCTATGAATTTTGGGAAAATTATGGTGATGTTATAGAGAACAACATTGCACTGGTAACACTTTATGTTTCTTTGATAACTCTTAAAAGCTCTTATAGCCACCATATCTAATTGTTATTATTAAAAAAAAAAAAAGTAAGAACATAGTTTTATAAAGCTTTTATGCTGTGTATGCACATCTTAGCTTGCATAAACATTCCTGCTAACCACATCAAGGTGAAAGACAAAGCAGCACAAGAGTTCCTTAGATTACAAACATGATTCTATGCTGTATAAAGAAAGGGACCTCTGATAGAGATAGAAAAGTACAAATCTTGATGTACAGGGCACACAAAATCTCATGAGCAACACTGAATGCAGATCTGGTCACTCATGTTCTGGAGAGATGGGCTCCAACTAGAACAGCTGAAGATCAAGAAAAGAGCCCAAAAGCAGAAGTGACTGGGTTGGTTTTTTTAGCCTACCAAAACAAAGCAGGGTGGATAACATCAGTGAATACTAGTGGTGAGGGAGGAGTAAGCAGCAGTAAGACTCTAGGGAGGAAAAAGAATCACTTAATTGAAAGCACCGAGTACAAGTCAGCAATTAGAAGTGCCAGGAAATTGGAAATTAGAAAAATGTTGTTAATCAGCAAGGTAGTGAGATCCTGAAACAGCTGCCAGGAAAGGAAGGTTGGGACACAAGAAACCAACCTGAGGTTCAAGTGGGACTTGACAAATAGAGGAGAGAATTACATCATGTGGCTTTCAGACTTTCTTTCACTCTTCTCTTCCATAACTTTGAGATATGGATTTTATTCTTGGCTCTGTCCTTGTCTCTAGGGAGAGCTCTTCTCTCTTCTGTGGAAGCCTCTTCCTTTTAATAAAATTATTCTAAGTCATGGATATAGTTTGGTTTTGTTTGGTTTTGTTTGGTTTTTTATCTATTGTAATTCAGAAATGGATCTAAGAACAAAAATTACTCTTTCTAAAAAATGGCACATTTTTTGTTTTCTCGGTAGAATGCATATATAATCAATGATTACTTCTGTCCTCTGCAACCATGTCAATATATCTTCTCCTTATGCCTCCCTGACAGACTCACACAACCTGTGCTCCTCTTCCTTTTCTGATTTCACGCCAGCTCTGTAATTCTCCTCCCCTTTTCCTAGCACCATGTATTGAGGATATAGTTTCTGTATAGCCTCATTTCCCCACACCACTGTCCCTCATTCTCCATCCCATGTTCCCTTCTGCCCCAGTTTTGCCCTCTGCAATGGCTTTATTGTGCTATCTGATCTGTGTTCTTTCCCAACTGGCATTCCCTGTTTCTCTTTCTATACTTCAGAGAGGATTCTGGATGGTTTTACATGTTTTTGTTGTTGTTTTGCTTCATTTTTGTTGGATTATTTTTTGCTTGCTTTTTTTTTTTTTAAAAATAAATCCATGTAAATATTTTCAGGCTGCATTATAACAGACTAATCTAGAGATGAGAGAAAGCAGACAGCAAACATGCATGAAACCCATATACTGAACTGAAAAATGACACATATCACAGAACAGCCCATGTGTTCAGCAGGATTCTGAAATGCAAATTATCAAAACAAAAAACATCTTCTAACAGATTGAACAGACACAATTCTCTCCTCATATGTTCCCTCTATCTACATCCCACTGAGAGAAAGTACCACTTCCACCACATAGACCTGATTTGCTCCCCTCTAGGGCCTTTTATCTGACATCAGGAAATCAGATACTAGAAAGATCATAGAATCATTTAGATTGGAAAAGACCCTTAAGATCAGTGAGCTTAACCATAAACCTAACGCTGCCAAGTCCACCACTAAACCATGTACCTAAATGCCAGGCCTACACATCTTTTAAATGCACCCAAGAATGGTGATTCCATCACTTCCCTGGCTAGCCTGTTCCAGTGCTTGGCGACCCTTGGTGAAATGTGGACAGGTGACACAATGTTAAGGATTGCTGTTACACAGGTGACACAGTGGCCAAAATATTTCCATTGGAGGCTTCTCAACAAGTGACTATAAGGCAAGACTCCGCAGTATCCAAACACAGGAAGATGGACACTGACTCTTGTCACCTTCTAGTGTTTCTTGGTGCCTTGGATGATCTAGCTAAATTTTTCTTATACCTCTCCTGCACTTTCTTTTAGTAAAAATTTTTTAAGTGGCTAAGATAAGGCACACTGGGGACAAAGGGATTTGACTAATGGCAAATGGATGGTCATTAACAAATGAAGGAGGAAATCCCCCAGGATTGTGAACCTCTCTCCCTGTTATGTTAACCAACGTGACACTTCCCTCATGCGTGGTTCCAAAGCCACGTTTAGATGTGTCATCAACAAATGCATTCTCATCATACTATCCAGATATTTCATGTCCAAATCTACAGTCTTAACATGAAATACCTGAGACATTTCATATAATTAATCATTTATGTAAAAGGTCAGTCACAGGGAAGTTAAACCTGGGCTTGATAAATAAATGCTGCTGCAGCAAAGCAATCTAAAAAATGTTCTCAAAAATTACAGATGCAAACAACTTACTCCTGTTCAGGAACACCAGTATAATCAAGCTCTCTTTGATTATATGATATCCTGTGATCAGAGCCCTCTGAGAATCTTTTTGGCTACTTTCAGAAATGTCTGAAATTTACTCTGTAAAATTAATGCACAGGATCTGAAAATTCTACCTTAGCAAATACAAAAGGCCATTTGATTAGCTACAAATAAAAGCCCTTGAGCTAAAATGAATAAGGTTTAAGCTACTTCAAATTATTTTACTGCCTGATAAAAACATTATCACATTAAGAGCGTTTACAATGCAGAACTACATTCCTTTGATCATCTTATAAAATTAATTGATCTTGCTTATCTGTTGTACTATTTTAAATCATTTTAATTGAGGACATTAGGAGAAATAATGGTAACAACCAATGCATTTATTAGCTACTGACGTTCAAGGCAGCAATGTCATTTTCATAATCGGAATTTCTCTATAACAAAATTCCATTCTTAATGGAATTTACATATAGATCACCCCTAGCCACAAATAATTTACTATTACTTTAAGTCCTAAAGGACAGGCAGAAAAACTGTGAAAAATCACTCCAGCCATACTTAATTTTAATTATTCTTTTAAATCAGATAGAGACCCTGAAGTTAAATTCTCATAATTAAATAGAAATTAAAAGTTTCTAAAAGCCTTATTTTCAACTCCGATTTTAAATGCAAATGAACATATAAGAAAATTGCCCCATGAAGAACTGAGTAATGTTCATCTACAATGTTTTGTTCCACAAGCACAAAACTCCTCCATCACCTCAAGTACCATGGAAGTCCTCATTTAATAAAAGGCTGGGTGCAAGATTCCAATATTAACCAAAAGTCCTGGCTATTTATTAGGGCTGCCCTTGCCAGTGTCTGCAGAACTGCCTGGCATACCTCAAAAGAGTCCTAATATTTCTGTGATTGACTATGAGTTTATATAGCCCACTGTGCCACAGATGGACTGTACCCATTTGAAAGAGAAAGGTGACTTTCCTTTCTCATAAAGGAATGTTCTGTCACCCATTCAGCTGAAATCTTTATTAACAGAAAATGAATTGCGCCTGGGCTAAAGATGCCCTTGAAAACACGCTTCATCTCCAGCCTTAAGTCCGCTCCCTGACCTACTGGGTTCTCAAATTAAGCAACACATGCTCATTTAATCAAGTTCAGCAATACAAAAGCTAAGTACAAATAGGCTGCACAAATGTACACACAAATGACTGTTCCAGCATGCCATTGCTTGCTTGAGAAACAGGTTCAACTCCCTTTGCCATGTAGCTGCTGCACTACTCCAGGCAAGTCATTTAGATCACGCCTATGCTGACAATTACCATCAACCTCCTTCCAGAATCACCAGCCTTCTCTGTCATCACCTCTTTATGTCAACCACTGGAGGCTATCTGCTCCAACCCCAAAATATCTCTTGATCTTCCTGAAGGAGACATACTGCCTTCTTTCTCCTTGCCTCCTGCCTTGTCAGGTCAGTAATTCCTGGTTCTCAGCTCCTTATTCTGCTGCAGCTCTATCTCCTTTCTCCACTGCCTGAAAGAAACAATTCTAGAAAGGAAGACAAGCCAACAGGCAGTTGCTTGGACAACTGACCCAAACTGGTGCCATAGCATGGGTCTTTGACATAGGCTACAAAATATTACATACAAGAAAGACTAATCCTGTGACTGTGTTGGCGGAGGAGACAAGATTAGTGTGAATGCATCGTTTTTCCATCTATGCTTCCATTTCCAAATTATAAAATGAAGGCAATAACACTTTCTGGACTGTAAACACAGGACATAACAAGCTTTACATGCTCACAATGGTCTGATTTTGACCATCTTTGCAAAGTAAAGAAGTCGTCATATCTATTGTAGTGGCGTGTCAAACTATGTTCTGCAGTATAGATGTTCCTATGTGATAGGAGCAGTGTACCAGTGTGCTGCTGTGTAACAGTGCTGAGATTACTATAATGAGACACAGTAACATGTTGAAGGTTTGCCTCTATCTTTCTACCAACTAGGAGGTGAGGCTGAATGAAGTAGCTGTTTATGATGCTGATGGTATAAAAAAAGCAGGGGGAGGCAAAAATGAGAAGAAAAGAGGAAGGAAAAGGTGGGTCAGCTAGCACAAAGATGTCAATCTGCAACTAGGTTGGAACAAGCAGCCCTTATTCATTCTAATAACTAATCTACACCAGAGGAAACAACTCAGTAATGGTTCAAAAGTGGGTTCAGAAGAGATAACTTAGGAGTCTTGTTACAAGCCAAAGAGATGGGCACATAAGCAACAGCATTATAATATTCACCCCTTTTGTCCTTAGCCTAGACTACAGACAGCAAATGGTGTGCTCTCCCCATTGGGATTCTTATCAAAGAGCAAGGGGAGAAAAGAATAAGAAAGCTGCAATAAACACTGTAAAGAGAAACTGCCTTTACTTGTTCTGATGACTAGACCTTTTTGTTTGTCTTTACATGGCTTGTAGTGAGTACAGAGCATGGGCTTTCCCCTTTGTATAATGGGAAAATTACAGTTAAAAGTAAACACTTGCATTTAAATGCACACAATCAAGGACACCATCTTATTTTTGCTACAACAGCAAGACTCTGCTAACATTATTATTAGACTACTGACTCTGAAAACTAGACTTCTTACTCTTTCACTAAACTGCACATTTTTCAGATGAAGGTTTTGGTTGTTGCTGGATTTTTTTGTTTGTTTTTTTTGTTTTTAAAACTTACTTTGTGTTTTAGTTTCATCCCCAGAGGAACTCCTGAATCAATAGATGCCCACAATTCAGAGACCCATCACACAAGTACCAGCTTCACCACTGCCAAGTGCTTTGGAGGAAAGGACATGTATGATTTCAGTCCTAATCTGAGGTTATTTTTAATTCCCACAGTCTAAAGTTCTTGGCAGCAGAGGTAAACACGGAGTAAACCCAGCTGGAGGAGAAAAAGATAATTAAGAATATGAACTAGTTAGATGGATATGTTTTGAGGAACTGAACAGGTTGTAAGAAGATAGAGGCAGGTTTTAAAGTAGAAACCAAAACCAAAGATAAAATTAAACTGACTTAAGCAGTTGAGCTCTTAAGTTTTGGGGTTCTTATTTTGCTAGTAACATCTGATTCACCTTTCTGCCATCTTTACAAGCCCAAACCTCTATCCTCCTCTACGGCTGTGGTGCATTTGGCATACTACGCTCTGTTTCTGTTACCAAAGAGCCCATTAATAACAACAGCATGAGCTTCCAGGCTGACAGAACTGTTTTCATTTCAGATTTTTCTCTTGTTGCAACAAATAAAAAGTCTAAAACAATGCAACCATGTCTCTCTCTAGCTTACAGTGTGTATAGTTTGAATAGCATAGACATGGCTAGCATCTTATAACTATCATCCAAGGAAAGAGAGCTGTGTTCAGAATTTCCGAGAGTGTAAATCATTAACAATACATTCCTGACACAGAGATTGATAAAAAAAATAGTGTACTTGGTTCAGCTGTGGAAACCTAATGCATCGTAGGTCACTGTAAAGACATAGTCAAGATAAACTATTTTATTCAGAGCTAAATTAGTTGAGGTCAACCACATGTGTGAAAGTGAGCGCTGATTGTGCCAAGCGTTTTGGTGGTAAGTAGTTCAAGTATAAAATCCACTCAGGATTTCATGGCAGAATAACCATTGTTCCTGTGTCACCTCATTGATGATCTTTGGGATGGCCAGGGTCTCTCTGCACGAAGCATGTGAGCACCTCAGTAGGTGAATTTTCTCCTCTTTGTCTCCAGCTGCCTTGGCTGGCAAAGCAAGGCAAAAGCAAATTCCCTCCACTTCAATGGCCCTCTCAAACACAAAACATTCAAAGGTTTGTTCTTGAAGACCCCTGAAATCTGAAGGCACCTGTTACTCAATGTAAGCAACCTATTAACTTAATTAGACAAATCAGTAACAGTCCTTAACCTCTTTGCTAGTTTTGATTCTTATAGGAGCCAAGCCCAGTGAAACGCATCCCTGAATAGAAGTCATGAGTCATTCTGACCATGAGACATGATTTTTGTAAGATTTTAAATAACTTAAGGTTTAGATTTTATAAGATTTTTTTATGAGAAACTCTTGACAATGCTAGAGCTTTCACACAGAAAGATAGTCAAAGTCAATCTCTGGATTCTTTGGAATCTGGAAAAATGGTATGATGGTAAATGAAGTGGCTTAAACAGTTCCCCTGGTCTATAGCAGGAAGTTTTATGATGAAACAACTTGTCCCAATGCCTTAAGTTTTGATTGTCATGGGGGAAACATCTAACATGAATATTAAGTCTGGATTTTCAATAAAGCCAATTTGCGAGGAGGCTTCTCAACACTAAGTATAAAAGATTTTTTTTTACCTAAGAAAAAAAATCCTACAATGAAAATACAGGTTTAGCTCTGATCCCAAGTACAGTCCTCCAACTGACCAAACCTGGATTTATGGCGTGATACTGGCTCTTAAGTGCAGATAGTGAAATCTGTATCACAGTCCTGGCAAACTCCTGCAGAGGAATCCACCCTAGGCTAGTAACAGTCATGACATGCCTCCAGTGGAACGTGTCTTAACACAACCCTAAGGTTTCAGGCTTGCAAAGAAATGCTCATAACGTGAAAAGTAGTTAGACAGCTAACAGTAGTTAGACAGAAAGAACACACAGTTATTTCTGACATGACTTCACCAAGGAGAGTGGTATCAATTGAATGAAGTGAATGCAAAAGAGGACAAAACTGAAGTGCCCTCTTAGAAAACAATTTTGAAATGAGAAGGTTTGCTAGGGTGGGTGCTAACCTGGAGCTCAGGAACAGTAATAGTAGCACTAACAGATGCTTTAACCCTTATCTATAGACTTTAATCTCCAATATGCAGCTTTGTTACTTATACTGGACATCCCATTTGCAAAGTATTCAACAGATAATAATTTCATCAGATCTATGAGTCATATATCAGTTTTAATGTTTACTTCTTTGCTTATAAAAACATCTACAGGGGTGCCAGTTCAAGGCCAATTGCTTGGATTTGATCTCAGTTTATCTACCAAACAGTAATCTTCAACTTAGACAAGACTAAGCTGGCGTATTTGAGTATCTAAGTTCTCTCACTCTGCCATCCTCCATAAGGGTCTATATCACTAATGCTAAATGTCAGCCAGTGTGGACGCCAATGCAGGATATTCATTGGCATCACCACATAGTATTTGTACCATGCGGCAAATCAAGGAAATGCATCTCTCTCCTTCTTATGGCTGCATGGACCTTTCTGATCCATGAGAAAAATGAATTGAGATGCTGGAGTACAGACAAGGACAGCAGGAAACCCATCTCACACCTGCAGATGCCTCCACAGACCACAGAAACTTCCAACACCTTGCAATGTAGGTGTCTGGACAATTCAGAGAAATCCAAGGCCTCCTCTGTGCCTCAGGAACAGCCTAGAGTCAGAGCCCTCAGCAGAAACTACATGTGCCCCAGCTTCCCCCATCGAGGTCTGACATCCCTGAAGTGTCAGCAGAGGCCAGTCACAGGGCTTATCCTACAAGCCAATGGCTTGAAGAAACATCAGGGAGCAGATTTGTATCCAGGTAATGGTGACGATCCCTGAAGCAAACCAGTCAGCAGCATTGTATCTTCCAGGCATACTCAGGGCATCCCATTGAACTTGCTGCTCTACTCATATGTGCTTGTATGCTAGAGAAAGAGGAATACAAATAGCCCATAAAAGCAAATGCAAGTGAAAAGGACAGTGACCCAAACAGAAACCTGTCTACAGAAATAAAAAAAGCAGCGAGGAAGACAAAGATAAGTCCACCAAACAAATACAAACTGCCTCAAGGCCTCTCACTGCCTGAGACAGCCTCTACAAATGTTTCCGTCCCTTCCTCAAATACAGTAAACATTGAAAATATTTCAGTACTAAGCAGGCGAACAACAAAATCCAATAGCAGGGATGACAGGAGCTGAGTCACAAAGCCTGAAGAGCCTCAAACCTGGCACAAGGAGAGAAGGAGCAGTAGGCAGCCACCCCATGCTCCTGGCCTTTGGTTGTGGAACCATGCATGCTCACATCTACCATGCAAGCTTCCGCTGAAAAATACCTCTATTAGAGTACAGCTCCTACCTTTTCCACTATTATTTTGGATGGCAGGGTAGGGTGGGGAGAGTGCAGTATGGATAATACATGACACATGCAATTCAAAAGCAATCTCCTGATGAAGGAGCAGCTCTGACCTATTCAAAGAGGACTGTCCAAGCAGAGGAAGCATACTGTGAAGTTATGGAAGTAAAATGGTTCCAAGGAGAGGCCTCCCATGTGCTCACACAGGAAAAAACACTGCTGAGACAAATACATTCAACTAAGATGAGGAGGGAGAAGAAACTGCATAGTAATATAGTTCAAATGGAGACATATACCTATGCCCATCTCCCACCGATGCAACTGTGGTGTTTCTACAATGATTTTTTGTAATAACATGAGACTAAGAATCATAAATTATATGTAAAATACTTGTGTATCATTTACAAATTCCTAGGGCTAGGTATTACTATTCTTTGCATTAATTCTGCATTCTCTGCATTTCTGCCAAATGTTCACATAGTTGCATTGTAGCTTAGCATCCTGTCTTCTCCTTTGTGACCACACAAGTTAAGACACATATTGTAAAAGAACAATATTTACTTATGACCAAAAGGGAAAAGATCCTTGTTATACTGCAAAGCTTCCATTTACCATAGGAAATAAAAAAATAATAAAAGCAATCTAAACTGTTTTCCTTGTAAAAATATGAAAGCAATACAATCTCTGCCTGCCTATGTTTAAGGGTGCTTTGTAAACACATCGTAGCTATTTTCTGAGTCAGACACCATAATATTGCAGGATCAGGCTCTGTTAGTCTGAAAATATTTAGCAATCCTGCAAGTTAAATGATATATATAAATAGAACTTTCTAATTAACATTTCTCTTTTGTCTGTCACTTAATTTGCCCTTTTTTTTTTTTTTTTTTTTTTTTAATGGATAGCAAGCACAATGTCAGAATGGAATTCCTCTTGAAATAAATCTGACAAGACAAAAGCATGTGTTGTGGATTTATTTTTAACAAAAAGAACACAAGTAGTGTCTTTTCCTGGGGTTTGCTTTTGTTCTGTTTGTAGGTTGTTCTGATAGTAGGTTGATTGTTTCAGTAAAAAACAGTAAGTAGAAAATATTTTTTTCTGAAGATGTATTCAGTACTTTAACCTGCCCTCTAGACCTGAGATACCTGGAAGATACTTCAGGGCCATCTATGTTATTTGACAAGTGTTACATCTAGTATGACAGGCAAAGATACAACCTTAACACACATTCACTGGTGCCATTTTGAACCTAACTCTGCTAGCAAAATGTTAGTTTTCTTTTAATACAAAATGTGATAGCTTACTACTGAAACATGGATTTCCAGACAGAAGATATTATCAAAGTGACCATTTATGATGCCTGAAATCATAACCTCCACGTAAGGCTCAAAGACTTATGCCACTGAAGAGATACATACATAAAACACTGTAGTCATTTATGGTTGCCCTTTAGACCAGATGTCTGAAACTATTCCAGTGAAATACAGCAACCTAAAACCATTTTTTTGGCACTTTACTGAATGATTGTATACAAAACTAAAATTAGATAGATTCATGGGTGCTCCAGCTACAAGTATGGATTTCCTCAGCTGCTGCAGAGGCACTTCATGTCCACACCATCTTTGAGAGGAAAGAAATGTGGCCTTCTCCAGCTTTCGTTGCTGAAGTAGATGATACCCAATTTCTTCTCCTAATCCCTCTCTAAGGTACCTTCTAGACACAGTATATAACCCAACAACTCCTCACAAAACCATGTGTCTGTAACCCCCCCAGCCCACACACATAAGAAAAATTCCTTTTTGAGGACTTACCTGAAAAAAATTCAAATATGTATATATATGTATATATATATGTCTCTCTATCGAGGAACTGAACTATCTCACACACACACACCTTACATATTTTAGGCAATAACTGATTTGAAAAGAAGTGGCCTCATGTCTTCTTTCTAACACACCTGAGTTACAAAAAATTTTTGCACATGTTCCATAGCTGCATTGGAGTAAGCATGGGGACAAGAGATGTGAACCTGAAGTGAGAGAAAGGTGCATTGCCGCCCATGCCTGCATACATAGCTGCATTAAGATAAGCCACAATCTTGCCTTTGAGCTAATTAACTAACTGCTTTCAACCATAGCTGTTTCTTCACAGCTTTCTTAGTCTGGCAGTGATAAATACACTGTAATGATATTGACAGTTCAGATTTACACAGCTGGTGTAACACATGGAGTGGCATTCATATTTATGGACTTGGCAAGGTCCCACATCACCCTGCACTAGTGTATCACCGCTGAATTCACAGCAACTGTGCAGATTTATACCAAAGAGAGATCTGATGATCTGCTCTGCCTATCATCGTGTATGTGGGTATTAAGCTTAACAGCAGTATTTATATATTCATGAAAGTACATACTCACCAAACAGGCTAGAGGTACTACACTGGAAAACACCTCTCTTCAATTATCGCACGTAATTTTTAATGCTGATCAAGTTTAATTACAGTGAAGTACTTAACTGGGCTCCAACTGATTGATAATGTTCTTGACTACTTGTCACCTCCTCACAACTGCCAGATGGAGACATCTAGATTAGTTTACACCAATAATGAGAGCTTCCTGCTGAAAATAGGAATGAATATTGCACAGTTCAGTTTCATCTGCTTTGACAAACTTTATGAATTTAAAAAAAAACCCAACACGTCCTGCTAATCAATACTTCTTGTTTGCCTTTCTCATCTTGCCAGAAATTGCTACGCACTTAGGTATTTTATTTAAAATGGAAATGAAATCATAATATATTAATTTAGAGTCAATAACCAAATATATAAACTGTACTTGTTGGGGGTTTTTTTGTATTAATGTGGCCCTGTTTACACAATGGTTATCTTTGATAAGTCAATTGTATGTGAGCTCTTTTTTGATCCATTTGGAAGACTGCTGCTTTTGAATTCCTCAGGATTCATGCTAGTAAAGAAAAATGACTGTAAATATAATGTTGCTCATTTGATCTGTCTGTTACAGAGGCCAAGGGAGAAGGAGAAGGAAGACCATTAAAGAGAATACATTTCAATGGAGTCCTAGTAGATATGCTATTTTAAAAATATTTTTTCTCCAGTACCCCATTCCCTTCAAAAACAATAAGCAAACACATCTTCAATTTCCTCACTTCTAAAAACTTAGCAGCAGCCAAGACACGATGAAAAAAATAAAAAAATCTTTTAAGCCTGAGCCACAACCGGTTCTTAGTCTTGCAATTAAACATCAACACAAGACCTTCTGCCCTAGCTCAGTTAGAACAGGACAGAGAGGGAATATAGTAAGGAACCTTGCAACTTGTATTTCTGCTAGGATTCCAGGAGCAGTTCAGAGAGTTTGACAGGGCATAAAGTGTTCACAGCTCCTACAGCTCAAGACAAGTATATGTTAGTTGTAACATGTTTGAAATAAATTAAAAGTCAATTTCTCATCTGCAGCAGCCTAAGTGTATTACACAAACTTATGTTCATGACTAGAAAGTCTTTAGCTTTGGAAAGAGCTTCATAGATTTTGGATGAAGTAGCAATGAAGAGGCAAGTTTGGGGCTTGCTGGGAGCAAGCCATGATGAACAATATTGAATTTAGCCTCTGCTGGCAGAGGCACGGGCACAATGCAAAGCACAGAGTCACCATTGAAGAAGAGAGGTTAGGATGGGGTGCATGTAAAGGACAAAGTGAATGCCATTCTGCAGAGCAAACCAAAGACAAGAGTGCTAAGTGTTTTGCTGCTGGTTTGCCTTTTGATGTGCTGTCATACAAACACACAGTTGAACAAGACTCCCAAGGCTGATCTTCCAAAATAGATCATCATCTTGTTACAACAAATATTTGGAGGCAGTGCTTTGATTCTTACTGAACACTGCCAAAGTAATTTCATTCTCTTTACTAACGTGTACAGATTAATTACCAATGTAAAATACAGAATGCCTGAAGAAATGCAATGCGTTTCATTTTCACACCTGCTGAAAACTAGCTGGAGCTGCAATAACTTGCACTGCTATGCAACCTGGTGCACTGATCCCTCCCAGACTGTTGTGTTTTACTGGATGTAACAACGGAGATTACAAGCAAAATTTTCACTGCAAAACCTGCTCAGAGAAAAGAACAAGAAAGCAGTCAGCATCAGTTTTCCCACACAGTTTTATTAGAGTTCTGTTACCTCTAAATATTGGGAATAACTTTAAAAGACAAAATTTTCAGGTGTATAAACATGATGCCATGGGAGTTCTACATACATGGTTGTTTCTTCTGCAAGTGTTATTAAAAATTAACAACTGGCTAAAAAAGCTTCTACATTTTGTCACCTAAAACAAAATTAGTTACAGAACTCCAAAATACTTATAAGCAAAGCAGATTTGGTATCTGCTTATAATCTGTTAAGTAAATGAGTAATCAAAGCAGTTGCATAAAAAGTTTCTAAGTTGTATAAAATAGCAGACTAAAGATAATACCAGAATGGAAGGATAAAACCTTTTAATTTTATAAGGTAGGCAAGTAATTGTTCATATGAACGGATGTGCTAGCCTATCGATTAGCATAACAACTGCTCGCTGAACATATTAAATGAGCTAATAGCAGTAATTATCTGGAATTAATGATGAGCATAAACATTTACTTGCACTCACTAAATAAACAGCAACTGAAGCTTAGTATTCACCAATGGTACAACCAGAGCATGGTTTTTACTGTGATTGAAGGGAGTAACCATACCAAAGAAAGCTATGGAGAAGCAGAGCCTCTTCATTAACAGCAATTTGGAGCTTTAATTTCACTGCTGCTGAAGCCTGAATAAAAAGACTGGACCACAGCCAAAATGTAATAATCACAATGTCTGCAAATCAAAGAAATAAGCTATCAAGAAGCTCAATTCTTCCTATACAATAGAATTATCAAACAGTATTGACCCCTATCACTAACCAAATTTTGAAAAAAAGATGTCACAAGCAGCAGCAAGCGGAGCCAGATCCTAAAAGAGCTGAACTGTCTCTGCCTCCCCACCTTTTCCAGACACAGACTGTGAGACTTGGATTTACTATGCTTTTTTTTCTTTGCCACCACTGTGGCAAAAAGGGTGAAATACAAGGGCTTTTGTGCCTCTTCTGTATTTGCTTTAGTTTCTTCTCCACATGGAAGTAGAGAATGTCCTGGTTCAGTTTTGTCTTCGCTAAAGCCGCCTGCAGTTTGCATTTTACATACTGCTTGCCTATCTGATGGGAGATGAGCAGGTGTGCGCTGTGCTTTCTTCCAATTTACATTTTGTGTTTTAAAACAGACCATAACTTGCCATGGGCGTTTGGTTCTAGGACAGAATGCCAAATACAGAACAGGGAGGTTTGCCTCTTAATTGCCTAAGTAAATAAAACTTTCTTGTGAAATATGTTACTATATAAAACATTGATGAAATACCACAGGGTATTTCTACATTTTCCAATCCCCATCCTCACAGAATTGATAACTACTGAATTTCCCACACTATTTTAATAGCCACAATAATTCTTCCTTTTGATCAGTTAAAAGCATCATGGTGACCAGCAATAGTTCCTCTGGGGAGTCCATGTAGCTTGTAGCTTCTGTTATTTTGTCCTGGGGGAGTAGGTGCATATGGGAACATATTTTGATGTGTTGCAACACAGGCTGCAACAAGGAAATTAAATTGTTCATTGTCTTGAGTATTTAGAAAGTTTGTTACTGCAGCAAGGAAGCGTACACCCACAACTTACATCATGAATGCACAATGGACCATACCCTGCAGTTACGCAGCATGAATCTATGATGTTTCTCCTACGGTCCTGTATTGATTCGAAATAAAGGTCTGCTTTGGATCTAATCTCAAACCCATGTGCTTGGGAATATTAAATGAAGACCACCCAGACTTTCAAGGCAATATCATTAGCTAGCCCTGAAAAGAAAAGTTTAATCGCTTAGTACAGTCCTGATTCCTGCAACTTATATATTTTAGGAGCCTAGGCACTCTTTGACTTCATATAGTAACATTTCCTTGACCTTATCCACTTTGACCTTTCTTATTAAGAGAAGGCCCATGAAATCTAAATTATGCTGATCAATATTTATAGCACAGATTTTTTCGGTCTCTCCTGTTGACCTACATACAATCTTCCACAGGGCTTGGAAGGCAGCAGCAAACATTCCTCATCCTGCTCTGTGCCCAACACAGGTGTCTCAGAACATAGTATCCAACTTCTAGCAGAAATCCACAGATGTTCTGCAAGTAAAATTAGCACAGCCCAATGAGCAGTGCCATTTTATATTAGCCTAAGACATTGCTTTTGGATGATAAAAGGAAATCCTGCAGAAATTTTCCTATACATTTCAAAAACATTAATCTTTCTCATTGCAAATTTGGCATATTCAAAGTTGGACACAAATATGAGTGCACAACAGCTTATCTCTGTGTTTTTTAACCTTCTTTCAATTTTTATCTATACAAAGTTTTCATACCTGTGCTCTTATTTCGGCCTTTCTGCCTCTTTTCTACACTATTAACAGTCTCCTTTTTATTTCTGCTTTCCACAGAAAATTATAACAAATAACAATTAATTAATCTATGTTATTACTACATCATTAAATACAAATAGGATTCATCTCACCTACAATAGTCATGTAAAAGTTAAGCATCGAGCCTTACTGGTTCCTTGGAGAGCTTAGTCAATAAAGACAAATACCTATAAAATTGAGCCATGCTGCATCTTAGACACCCGAAATGGGATATTTTGCCTTGTGAAAGTGTGCCTTCCTGTTGCTCTGCTGTAGGGAAAGCCTTGAATCACTGCTCAGGTGCTCAGTTTTAAAGTACATAATATTAGGTAAGATAAAAACTACTATTCACACCTAATTCCCATTTCAGTAACACATTTCTTTGTATCTATACTGAAAAGTTGTTTATACCTGCACATAGAATAAATGTTACTACTTAGTTTCTTGAACTTCCATGACCAGGGTCAAGTTGGAAAATGTTGAAGTTTTTGTCAGAAGTGACCCATATTCTCATACATCCTCTTATTAAATATTGAAGTACCCATTAATACCATGTCAAAACATTGCATTACCAGGAAGCAGGAATAAATTATGAAATCCATCAGTAGTTAACTCAACTATAATATCTAAAGTAATGTTGAAATTGGGAGAAGTTTGGCTAAAGCAGTTTTTTGTTGACAGAGATCTGTCAAAGGATTTTTCACTAGAAATAACCAGTGAGATAAACAAACTTTTGATCTTTTTTTTAGGCTTTCATGTTCTTTTCATAGTCTACCCAAATAATGTAGAACAACTTTTACGAATCATTCTACCTTTTGCAGTTTGAAATAGCACTATTTTGAGGAAGAAGAATTTCTGACTAAAAATTAAAAGTGTTTCCAAGTAAGAAATCTGTGTTTCAAAGAGGCCATTAGGAATCTCTAATACCACTGTTGTTCTGTACAAGTGTTACTTCTTTCATAAATATGTCACAGGTTTTCTTAACCAAGAGAAACATGTAATAGTTTTATCAGCTGTATAGGATACTGAGGAACAGTTTTAATGAACTAATTGAATCATAATTGTAATACCTTTTTTCCGATTCTAGAACTGCTTTTCCTTAAAATGTTTCACACATTAAAAATAAGAAAGAGAAGCATATACACCATCCAACACATTGCAGGTAGTTTTGACTACAGTTTATATTTTCAAGATGCACTACACATTATGATGCTGGCTATGTTACAGGAGAAATCGTTTTGTATGCAGCAAGAATGTTCACTTTTCCTCCATACAATAATTTATAGAATGGAGGATCACAAATCATTATTATTCAAAGAGAGTCCATTTAAATTATTTCATACTCTGTACCTTAACTTTGTTTCACTCCTCCCTTCCCCAGGATCTGAATTCCCTAAATAGCAATCAACTAAGTCAGAAAAAGTAAGCAATCAATTCATGACTGCACCACAGTCCATGTTCTCTTACTCTTTTCATTAAAAATATCTGAGTCTCATTGAAGTCAACCAAATTTAAGCAAGAGCTTAAGTGCTTTGCATAATTTTGGTCTAAGTGAATTTAACATTAAGTCAGGATTTAACTCCAACACTCTTAAGAAAAGTGGGTAGTTTTAAGACAAGAGATGGTCTTGTCTCAGTGCAAGAAATACACCATCTTTCTGTAATAATGCCTGTGTAGGCCACTTGACTTTCAGATTATCAAAAAGTCTATCTAGAGACGTAGGATTTGCAGAATGACAAGCTCAAACAGTGAAGATAGTGAACTCAAAACATATTCTTATTGGAAACAGAAGTGCAAAGATATTCTGGAGAGAGCATTTTAAATGATCATTTTGCAAACATCTATAACTTCAATACTAGTACACTCTTAATTGAACCTCTGAAACAGAATGATGGAATCCTGTCATTATTTTTTTTCTGTGATACCAGACCAAGATTCAGATTCTGCAGAGACTTGTGTGCAGATTCAGCTTGACATACTCAACCTCAGAGGTAAAGCTCCTCATTCTGTTCAGATGGACTGTTCATGTGAGCCAAGTCACACCTACATTCCTGCAGTCACCTCACTTTGCCTACGTGGTGTGAGCTCCCTAGGCTTGCTGGAAGAAAGATGGCCACAGGCTGTACTAGTAATCTTACCAAATTGAACTCAAAATACAAAACCTCATCTCACAGAGAAAGATGAGACTCTTTCTGCTTAGTCGACATTTGACCACAACTTCATTTTAATCCTGATTTCTCACACATGGAGGAATTAACCCTCAAAAAACCACATTTGTCCTTGATTATGCTGTTAAACATAGAACAATGTTTATAGGAAAACAGGAAGACCTACCCTATATCACTTTAATTTTGAATAGAGAAAAAACCCCAGCTATCCTTTGATATCTGAGGGCTTGTCATTTTAACACACACTTGGTATTACTCCAGTATTCTAAAAATCTCCATGTTATTTTAATATATAAAATTTATTTGAAAAGGCCTCCATTTGCCATAAAATATTTCTGAATGCTGATAAATCACTATGAGACTATAGTAATTTTTCCCAACAGTCTCCATGTAACTGTAAATTTAGTCATACAAATAAAAATGAGATATGTTCAACTGAAAATAATGATACCTATTGAGTGGTCAAAATATGCTGGTACCTATTAATAAAAAATCCCGCACTACATATGGTGATGTCAATCAGCACTTTTATTTTACCCATAGAAGAGAAATCTAGTAAGGTAGAGCTGCACACTGCACAGTGATACACAAGTTAATCATTGTCACACAGCACATTGTTGTCTGAGCTCAAGAATGTCTTTGATCCCTACCTCGGTTTCAGAGCATTCAGGTCACCCTTTTGCACAGCATTTAAATGTGGTGCATGTATACTTCAACATATATTCAGAATGAACGGTTGAGCTGCAGTAGGTCATAGTGTAATTATGACATTATCAATAATAATAATAAATCTTTAAGAAAAACAGCTACTTCACATGTACACATAGCCTTTCTTCATCAAAACTTTGAGCACATAGACATATATTAAGCATACATGGATTGTATGCACTTAGGGGGAGATGCTAAGGTCTATTGCATCCATGATGTAAAATGAAAGAAGTAAACATAAAATGGAGAAGTTTAGATAGGCCTTTGACATAAGGGGCTTGACAAGAAGAATTCTGAACAGCAAAGGCACCTGGACAGCCCCCAGCAGTCCCAACAACCCTGTGACGTTTTCATACCCAGACCTAGGCTCTGCCTTTCACCACTGCCAAAGGTCTCTCTACCAGTAAAATACTTCTTTCTCTTTCGTACACCACTTGTTGAAAACAATGCCAGCATGTGAAAAGCTGATGTTGCCATCGACTGCTGGTATTTGAGAATATGGAAGAGAGTAGATAGGCTTATGGGAAACAACCCTCTGGAAACATGAGAAATCTAACAAAAAAAGGTTATTAAATTTTGGTTACAAATGCACTACACTACTGATAAAAACACGTTCTTCAGTTGCATAAACAATATGTCGAAGTATGAGACTGGAAACTAATGTCTTTCAGAAACTTACCCATCTCATAATGTCTACAACAACATACAGATGGCATGCAGATCAGTACTTTCCTGTTGCTGAATGAATAATAAAATCTGTTAAGCGTGTGTTAATCCTGTATTAATACATATTAATGAAATATTTTTGCACTAAAAAACGGGATTTTTTGAGATGAAATCAGAATTATTTCAGAAATAAAAAAAAGACAAGTTATGACACCATCTGGTTGTACTAGGAATTTTATGTCTAATAGTTACAAAAAAAGAGAAAGGGAAAAAAAGAAAAGAAACGTCACTCTCATAATAAAAAGGGGGAAAAAAATCTAAAATATTCCCTTAATTATAACTAAATTGGCCAGAACTTTAAGCAGCTATTTATGTTGCATTATAAGTATGAAGCCTATATTTTAATAGAACTATGCTTGGTACATTCTGGGATATTAAATGGTTCTAATCCTATTCTACTTTATGACTAGTTCAAGAAATGACCTTTAGCTAGATCTGGCCTTGTTCTATTATGCAACTAGATTTTTCTTACAGAAAATAAATTAAAAAGGTGTGACCTTGCTGAGGGCTTGCAGAGAAAATGAGGTACATCTTGTCACAAGCAGAAGAGCCTATTTGAAACATGGTTTGTTCAATTTGAAAGGCTGCTGCTTTCCTCAGATCAGAAGTTAAGATAAAGGCAGTTGGATGAAAGAGGAGAAACATTGCCAAGAGATGAAATTAAAGAGCTACACTGGAAACCCATTCAGTGACACAGTGCCTTTTTTGTGTGAGGGTTTATCTTGGACTCATCAGCCACACCTTGTCCCTTCACAGGAACAGGCTCTTCACTCTGGGCATAAAGCCTGTCGTGTAAGGAGAGGATGACTGCTTGCCCCCGATAGGAATGAGGACACTCACTGCACCCCCTCCTTGCACAGCAGAAATGAAATAACCCACCCAAATTTTACACACTGTTCTCAGAAGATAAATCAAAGCCCTTGCTTTTCTTGATCTCAGCAGCTATCCCATGATAGCTTTCCATCACCAGTAAACGTGGCACCAGCGGGCAGTGTTCCAAAATGCCTAACACCAGCCTGCACAGAAATTCTGCATTTTGAGCAGGTTGCAGAATACCCCAGCCCGAAGTGGGGATTTAAAACCTGTCACACTGTTACAACCGGGAACTCATGCTGAACTAATCTTTAATTTGACCTACTAAAAGTGTGCAGCAATTTGTACAACACCACCTCACCAGAATAGCTTATATTTGTGTCCAAATCAAAATAGGTTTATTTCATATTTTCCCTTCTAGCATCTTAAATTATTTCCTTTCTTGTAATCACAAAAGGTAGAAGGATGTCACCTGCCCCGTCCCCTTCCAGACACTTCTCACAGGCATGGGTTGCACCAATAGCCACAGCAGCATTAGCACGGGCTGCTTCTTGTGTTTCTTCTAGTGTCTTTAATCCCAGCTTGAGTATTTTCTAATTGCAGGCTTTAGGTACCCTGCGTTAAGTATCATAAGAAAAGAACCATAGCCTGTAAAAGACTGCCTTACAATTATCTCAAATCAGCTATTTATGAAAACCCAAGCATATGTTGTGCTAATTCTTATGACCAAATACAGTTTAATTTCACTTGTTCAGTCAGGTTTTGTTCTGAGAACAAAGCTTTTAGTGAAGTGACAAGTGGAATTCCAAACAAGTAAGACAAATATTTCCTCCAGAGGCCAAATCTACTGAAAAATATTAATCTCTTCTTCTACACATCTTCACATGTCTTTGGTGAAACACCTGTCTGGAATTGTTAATAACAAATATTTTTCAGGATATACACTTCAAAGACAGTACTGCGATGTCAAGCAGTGTAAAACTTTTGAAGTAATTTTAGCTAAATACTTCTGTGACAACTGTCTGAATCAATTTGTCTTAGCTGACTATATTCTGGCATTATAAAAACCGAAGACCTGGTTATCAGCCAAAAAGGTAAAAATCTGAGTGAAGTCATAACTAACAAGTTATATGAATCAAACACACACACGCACACACACAAGATAATGTTGTAGTTGATTTAGGAAATCATCAATGTCCTCTGCTTTCAGATGAAAAAACCTCTTTTGCCTGAAAAGTTCAAATGAAAAAATATTTCATGCACACTAAAGAGCATCTTAATAAACCAATGAAACCAGAATAACCAAATCATAAAGGAACTGCAAAATGAGAATATTATGTCCTAGTTGTTCAGGACTAACATTTCACTATGCTAAACAAGGCAAAAGATACAGATTCAAAACAGGACGATGCTAAGATAGGATGGATATTTTTAATTGCTGAACAACCTCACATCACAGGCAGGTAATAAAGCAAAAAAAAGAAAAGGAGAAAAAAAGACTGTGTGTGTGTGCTTGTGGGGAGAAAAGGAAAGAAAACTGTGGCTGGAGACTCAGAAAAAGTTCTGAGAATTACTCAGAACTGTGGTAGCAAAAAAAAAACCCCACCTAACAAAGAAGGTCAAGCTGACCTCAAGATTCTAAGTCAGGCTCTTGAAATCCTAAATCATACAAAGTGCCATGACTTCAAGGCATACAAACATAGAGGATTAAGGTAAGTGTCCCACCTAAAAGCCTGAGAAAACAAAGATTAGTTTTAAGTACTGAAAAGAAACACAAATCATATGGATGCTCCATGTGCAGGAAGGAATAATTGCTCGGATGTATTAAAAGCATATTAAAATAAGCACTACATAGCATAAGAAAAAAATCCAGGTTTTATTGCTGCCTTCTGAGTGCAAATATACTCATGTCAAAACGTAACAAATACTAACGACTTCAAGAACCGACTCAAAACCTATTGAAGTCAATGGTAAGTTTCTCATTGACTTCAGCTAGCTAAGATCCTCTGTTTAGAAAGATTAAGAAAAGACAAATACAACTATTCTTTCCAGGGGAAGGCAGTAAAACAGCTGCTCTTAGCCTGTGGTACCTACCTGAGTGACTTCAGTAACACTTATCAACTCAGCTACACAGCAACAAAGGCTTTCCCTATAGGTAAACACTAAGAAACCGTTTGTGCAACTTACGCTATTAAAAACTTGGTCATATTTACATTTATGCTACATTCATGTTAGCATAAAAATGTGTGGTGCCTTTTAAAGGATGATGTTAGTTCTGAACGTTATTCTACAAGTTGGAACTATGATGGTCATGTCTTGACTTTATGAGATGTCAAATGAAATTTAAGTAGGTGGTCTAAATTCTGTATTCATTTTCATGTATATCAGAGAATATTTTAAAATAGTAATGATGCAATTGTTTATGCTCCTAACTAAAGAATTGGCCAGAAAGAGAAGTCGTACACATGGTTTATGGACTGGCCACCAGTGCACACTACTTCAAGTTCTTATTTAATTGAAGAAATTCAAGTTTAGAAAAATCCCATTCATCATCTTGTTATATATCTGCTGGAAGTAATCACTGTCTTATGGCATTACTGAGCAGTTGAAAAGTTGTCCCATCTCTCTATTCCAATGCAATTCAGTAAGACAGAAACTTGGACTATCCTACCAAATATGAATTTTTACAGATTATTCTATTGGTTTAAAATTAATGCTTGCATCTTTGTACTGTTAAAGTCAAAAAGCATCTATTGAATCCTCCCAATTCTCTACTTATTAAATGAGAATATAAAGGTAGTGATCTGGGACAACCGTATGCTTCTCCAAGTATTTAGTTAACTAAAATACCGCATGACATTAAACAAGTCGCTTGCCAAGTAGTCTCTTTTGAACACAGCTGAGAAGTGGATAAGAGGTTTATAGCAGAACCAGAGGCAAAGGGCTCAGCAGGTTCCACCACATCTGAACTGTGGCCCCACTGCTGCTGCCTCCGTGGAAACTAATAAACCACACTTTCAGAGGGAAAAAATATGACAAGTAATTAAGTGCTGTCAAGTCAATAACCTTTTGTCATGAAGCCAGTTAATAGGCGGAAAATTCTCTTTTAGTTTATACTTCATTCTTCTTACAGACTGTTTTATGAAAAGTTACCTATCACATTATCAGAGTTGCTTATAACCAGAATTGTATTTTTAAAATCATTAGGTACAGTCTTAGATCAATTTTCCATGAGCAAATCAGGACAAATACGGTTTTACTGGCCAAGATGATCATTCACTAAAAATATAGTAATTTGTATCACCTAGAAGGCCAATACACCAGAGTAAATATTCTCTTTCAGGATGAGCACCAAGTAGTAAGCACATAACTAAGAGGTACTTCAAGAAAATCACCTCTCCTGTTTACTTTCAGCATTGTAAATACAGTCTAAAACTTGAAAACACATTCAAAACAGACAATTTTCAATTACTTTCATAACAAATTGTCCTCCAAAATTAATGTAAAAAGTTAAGTTAAACATTTCTGTTCACCAAAAACTAGGCTTCTGTTTAGAAAATACTAATAATTATTCTAAAGTAATTTTGATAATGTTTTCATTCAAATAGATGCAAAATTCCTGCAAGAGACTAAGTCAACGTTATCTGCAGAGTATTATTTTTATAACATCACTGGCTAAACAAGAATGACTTCTTCATTAAATCTTCTGAGCCATTCCTACCTATGTTGCCAGGGAGACACACAAGCTGCACTGTTCAAATCACTTTTGGCTGTCCATTCCACAGAAAAATACAAAGTACGTAAGGTAACATAGCAGTACCACAGCAAGTACTTATTTGGAGGGAGGTTTTTTGCTGCTGTTTCCTAAAAGCCTTCAGCATGGGCAGAATTTAATTCTCATTACCAGGTCACCTACTACTCTCACTTTCTCTATCAAAGGTCTTTTCATGGCAAAATCGACAGCAATTCTACAGCTATATTGAGAACTTGTTGTGTTGGGGATAGCAGTGTAAAAACACAAGGTTGGAAAAAAAAAAATGCTGTATTTCTTATCAGAATTGCTTCAACACCCAAGGGAAGCACAGGCAGAGCATGAGCAGGACACCCTCCCTTTCTCCCCAGGTGAGAGGAATACAGTGGCTGACGACTTGCACATCAAATTCCTGAAATGCTGCCAAAGGAAAAACAGCAGCATCCCACCGATCTGTCTCCCACCAAGCACCACAGCCATGACCAAGCCCAGTCAGAGCCAATTGCAGGCTTGCTATGGAAGACACAGTTCTGCTTTCTTCCCATTACCAGGGATGCACAACTCTTATGGTAACTTCTTAGACAACATGTAGCCTCTGCAGGGAAACCCCTGAAGGTAAAGCATTAGCAGCAGAGCTATTGCCTATGGTGGTGCTATGGAAAGAAGTGGTAGTGATAAGATGACGTTGAGAGTCTGACACTGTAGATTACCCCAGAACCATATCAAAATGACTCACAGTTATCAGATCTAGATGACAATGAGACTCCAGCATCACTGTCACCCTCACTGAAAAAATAAATAAATACTACATGCCACTAGCCACAGGAATGGATGGTGATTATAGATATACCGTAGCAATGCTGTCTATGGTAAGCATGGCTCAGGAGCTTTGATGATTAGCCTAAACTCAGACTTACATAACTTTGTCCTTTGATTAAAGGGAAAAAATATGCAGGAATGCTATATTTAATCTAGCAATAATTCAGCTTACAATCACAAAACAAAATTCTGGCAAGTGAACAATATCAATTAAATATCAATAAATATTGAATAAGTACTCATAATTCTGAATGTGCAGAATGGCAAGGACACATACATCTGTCTTCAGGATAGTAAATTGGGATTGAAAGCTTTCTGCATTCCAAGTGCCCTCCTGTGAGTACATCTAACAGTCCTATCTGTAGGCATTAGGCACAAACCACACTAATAGTCAGCAGACTCAGGCTACCTGGAACAACGCACAAGGGCCCCTGCTACAGACAGCATGGTACCCCCAACTGGATTCTCCAACAAACTGAGCAATAAGGCAAGTGGTGCCAGTGATCACAAGTGTACAGCAAGGTAGGAGGGCAGCTGCAATTGTTTGGAACAGTGAACAACAGTATCCTACAGGCAAAGAAAGAACACACCTATGTCTGAGGAGGAGAAAATAAGCAACATTTCAACCCCGCCCCCCTTTTTTTTCCTCAAAAAGTCATTGAATAATAAGTTTTTTCATTCAAACTATCAGAACACTGTTGTAACTGCTGTCCAAACACCCCCATTTTCTTTTTTTTCCCCCATAAAATTTCACAAGAAAAAGCATTTAGTTTCATATCTCAAAGGAAAACGAGCTGCTTCAGACTGACCAAGTCATTTGTCTTTTCCTGCCACACTTACTTTTCCTTTTCCCTTTCATTAAAATCATACATAGAAACTACAAGCTAATGAAACAGTGATGAACATCTACTTCAATAACACTGAGAATTCTCAAATGTGCTTTGTTTGTTTTGTTTTTTTCTGCAAAATTAACACATTAGAGACTATTTACCACTGTACAAAATTCCTTTCGTTATTTATGAAAGCTACATCTTTACTATCATGATGTGAAATTAAAAGCCTCCTGTACTTGTTGCATACAATTAAGCTTCAACAAAAGCCAGCCCAAGCCATTTCACATTTCATAGGGCTGCAATTATTTTTTAACAGTTAGAATATTCTGTCCCCCAGGAGCTCATTACAGAAAAGCTCTCATCACACACAAGAAACACACAAACAAATCCTTCAAGCACAAAGCAAATGTTCAACATTAAAGAGATGCATTCAGGAAGTCACACCAATCAGTTTGGTTCAGCTAATTACTAATCTGATTTCTGGAGTAGTTGCATTAGATAATTATGATGCCCATTCACAACTTGAAAGCCAGGACTTTGGCTGGTTATAATGAAGATCTAGGACTTGAAATAAAAGTAAGGGCAAAGTATGAAATACACATCAGAACGGGGCTGATGGGATGATTTGTTTATTGCCAGCACTTCCTTCAGCACTTTGCTGTGGAGAAGCCCATCCAGAGTTTGCTGAACCCAGCAGGAAGATTTCCATTGATTTCACTGACATTTGGATCAGGCCCGGAATAACACAGTACAGCTTTGCCTTACAGATCATATTCATGAAATGCCCAGGAAGTAGCTCTCATTGCTTGGTTTTGGCTGGAACTCCAGCCCCACTCCCAGACGGTCCATGAAGCACCTGGTGGAGTGCAGCCTGTGGGGCAGAGCTCAGCCACCGCATTGACCTTGGCTGGGCTTGCATAGCCCATCCTGGCCAGAGGCAGCCAACTTTGATAAGAACAAAACTCTTCAAAGGCTCTGCTGTAACTGTGCTTTCATTTACATTTGGTTTGGTTTCAGCTTCTGCGCAATCTTTTTCTTCCTCCAGGAATTGCTTTGCTGACATTTGAGCTTTTATCAAAGTGCACAAAATTACCTGAGAATACAAGGTGCAGCAATTCCTCTTGTTATGATATGGCCAAAGCTCTAAATTAATACATTGTAGTTTAGACCCGAGACCCCGAGACTTGCAAAAATTTGCTTGCTGAAATACCAATAATTATACTTTACAGGACAACATTATTATAATTAAATGTCTGACGACAGATCTACTGATTTCAGTTATCAGTCCAGCCCTTACTGTCTGCTCCCTTTTAAAGCCTTTATAACAAACAATGGAAAAAAAGTCATTGGAAGCCCTTCAACTGCACATTTACAGGGAGCAACTTATTGCAAATGACCACACAAGTACAGCAGCAAATAATTAGGAATTAAAATTTTTCACCGGGTTACAGCCTTGCACATTTTGCACCATCCAGGGTAGTTTCTAAAAAGCCGTTACAATAAATAAAAAAATGAAGATTTTGACCAATCTTTTTCAGTGTTATCATGTGTAACACCTGGATTTCTGATGAACGCACGGTGACATTAAATAAGCATGAAATTTAAACAAATGCTGAACTTTAAGCAGGTAAATGTAATATGTACTAATATGTACTTAGAGGTCCTTTGCCAAGTTGGGACAACAGTAGTGATTAAAACCACGTTTTAAACTAATTAATAAAACAGTGAAGACATTTCAGATGCAACTTCGGGTTCACAAACCCTAAGATTAAAGAAAATAGAAGAGAGAAAGGCTAGGAAAATAAATATCAAGCAAATTTTCCCATGAATCCTTGAGACCCAACTGCAATAGTTTTACATAGCAGGGTCAAAACCCATGCAAAGCTTTGAGACGGTACTCCTGCATAGCTCATCATGTAGGGGCTTATCACACTACTTTTTACAAGCACACCTTCAAAACAACACTGCTTGCTAAAGATTTTTTGTTTAAAACTCAAATAATATATAATACACATTCAGACTGACATTCCTCCACCTCAATATCTAAAATAAGGCAGAGCTGCACTACTAAATTGTTTACACATAGTCATGTTGGACACTTTTTTAAAGCATTAGGGTGAAAGAGATTCTTTGCTGTTGTTAAACTAAGTGAATGAGAGTTGCAAATCTGTATTTCAAAGTCAATAGGCTACAATATTTACAGGGCTGCCATATGTGATAGCTTATAATTCAAAACTGAATGAAAAATTGTGTGGGGTGGAAACTAATGTTATGGAATCTGAACCAAGGCTACATTTATATTTCACTTTAATGCTCTAGCTGTTTAATCAAAATATGAATAAAAGGTCTAAAAGACCAACACGCAAAAAATATCATAGTTCTGGAATTTAGCTTTAGCTTCCTATTGTCAACCAATTACTGTGTAATTTTTTCCCTGTGACTGAATAACTAACTGTTAGCAAATAATGAAAAGGCAATTACAGCAGAGCTTTGTTCATATTACCTTCTTCATTTTATTCAAGCTATAATTATTGTCAATGCTGGAGGCTTACTGTACCATGTAAGTGGCACCAGGGAAGGAAATGGAATGGGCTGGTGCATGGAAAATTGCAAATGTCACAGCTACCTTCATCATCACCGTTGGACTTCAGAGATTAAAAAAAATAAGCAGCAAAAAGCTCTCCATGTATGTTTTGCAAATTCTTTACCTCACTCTGTTGCAATGGCTGATGAACTCGTAGAAGGGGAAAAATTCAAGTACCATGTTTGTATGTGGGGTTTTTTTCCATTTGTTCTTAACCTCCACTGCACCACCACCCCCAACATTTTTATTAGTGTTTAATTCCCAGGGGACACCTTCTTTTTGCCACCGTGTGCCTGGAAACAAACTCAGGGAAATATTCTTTTAGCAGCATTTCTCATTAACAATGCCCATACTGTTCTATAACAGAGAGTGGCATATAAATGGTGTATTTTATGGGGTTTGAACTTTACTTCTTTGCCACATACAGACACATCCCTAGAAAAAACCATGAAGACTCTGACCTGTGTGCAGATTTAGTGTGCCAGATTTAGGGCCTGACATTGACCATTTATAATACATTGTTTCTCCAGGCTTCTAGTATTTATCAGAAATAATGCTTAAAATCAGAAATTTAAATTCCATTTGTGCCTTTTTTAGAAATAAGCAGTATTCCTGTGTATCATTCACATGTTTTTTCTTTTTGCATTGTTGGTTACAAGAGATAAACACAGTAAAACTGTATTATATGCCTTCGTGTGCAGCTTTGCAATTGTTTCTGAACTATGTAAAATCATTATACAGCCAGTTAATTTTTTAAGTATAAAGTAAAGTTGATATACATTAAAAGGCATCATATATTGATACTGACTTGTTTTAAAACTTGCTTCCAAACTGACTGGCAAATTTTGGTTTAAATTGCTTAATATAATGAATGAAAATTCTTCTGATCTAGGTTAGTAAAAGAAGAAATGAATCTTTATATTTTTATAAAATTAAGCTGCTTTGCACTTCTTGTATATATATGTATATTCATCATCTTCCTTCAGTATTTCAGTGCTGGCTGTTTATCTTCTAAATATTTGCCACAAACACAATATTCATAACCTAAGATTTATAATTGCTCCTTCTATCCCTTGATTCAGTATTTGGTCGTTCAGTATCCCACAGCATCTAAGGACATTCTTATAATTAGAAAAGTGAGGTTTTGGAGTCTGTTTCACCCAAAGAAAACAAAGTGATTTCCAGAAGGAGACTGTAATCCTTCCATACTCGGCAACATATGGATGGAAAACAGAAGTGTATGGGAAACGGCATCAAGTGAAACTACAAAAACAGAAAAATGCAAGATGTCTCCCCTGGAGCCCTTTGCAGCCCTAATCCACTGTCATGATGCCCTGCTCCTCCCAGGAGATCCTGCTCACTTCGGCCAATGCCTTTCTCCCGACTTTGGGAAGGAAACCTTTTGCACGATGTCTCCTCCCCTCCTCAGCACCCTTTGCAGGCAGGGCTATAAAGGTGATTACTATGCTGTATTTCTGATGAGTGAAGTCCTCCTCCTCCAGCTGGTCTGATGCTCCATGACCAGGCATTGGGCTGGCTCCAGGGCTGCTGTTAGTGAAATTCAGTGGGACTTTTGGCACTTGCATTTATGGATAAAATTGACAATTAAGTGCAGACAATTAATTGCCACCTTTCTGTTCCTGATGGCTCAGAAACAATACTAAAATCATATGCTTGTCACTTTTACAGCTAATGTCTGCATTTTTTTAATGATTTATTTAATTTGTTAAGTCTTTCTTAACTTCAATTTCAAATATTGTCACATCCTTCTCAAAATGATCAAAAGGCACCATATTAGGAAAAATGAACCACTTATTCTTTGGAGGGGAGAAGAAGGAATCACAGAAAAATCAACCAGTTAACTAATTATATTAATTAGATTATTTTTTTTAATAATGTACTGTACTAGCGTGAAAACCAAAGCAGCAGTTATTTATTCAGGGACTTCTCTTGCTCCTACGTGTTCAGTCCATGCCATCAATCATTTGCTAGCACACCAAATGGACAGCAAGGCTCTCTGTTACTGGGTGCATGGGCTAATCAGCACTAAGTCATTAAACTATACTTCAAATATGAAAAAATAATCATGGAAGACAGCAGCAAAGGCTAAGCATGGGACAGGGCATAACTTGATTATAACAACACAATTGGGAGTTACTACAGGGGACTATACATTTAGCCTTAGCCTCTCTAACCATCTCCATAACCTTTCCAGGAACTACAAGTCCAGGTTTTCACTCTTACTGAAAGCATCCCAGTGTGTGAAGAGAATACCCCTGCAGTTCCCTGGGCAGTAACAGGTGCCTGAAAACTAGTGGACGATATTGCTAATTGTGGTGGACAACAGCAAGAAACACGAAGAGAAATATGGTTAAGTGGGTAAAGTAGGCCAACAAAATTTTTACTAATGTCCTTGATATGAAACACACACGCACATGATACATTGTAAAGCATGGCCTTTCACTGCTTCATATTATTTTTGCCCTTTTTCTTATGCAGAAAGACAATGGTCCTCTGGTGGTACATCACTTCAGGATGTAAAAACATACAGCAGTACTTCGTTTTCCCCCTTCGTTTAACCAGGGAAGACTACAAAAATTCCCTTTGCCCAAATTCCCTCTGCCAGGTAGGAGAATTACTATAAAATATCCATGAGACAGAACAGTTGGCAAAGCAGATGAAGGGACCAGACACTCCACTTCATGCCTTAAAACATCTGATTTTTATCACTGTTATTAGATAGAAAATAACTAGCAGTAAACAGTTGGTCATCCTAGGCCAGGAACACATGGGTACGTGATAACCATCCTAGGGTTCATCACCAAGAAAACATCTCAATGTATACAGTGTTGCTATCTCTTAAGACTCTTCATAAAATTGCAAGTATTTTGTGTTTAGCTTTAAACACCTGCTGCCAAAATATAAGGATTACAGCCTTTTACTGAGTTCCCACCCTTCAATTTCCTAGAGAGCTAGAATACCTGAGTGCTTTAACATATCCACTTGGATTTCATTTTATCACACAAGTTTGAGGTTAATCTCACTATTATAAGGTGACTTGATTCAGGAAAAGTTGAGGTTAATATTATGGGTATAGCATGTCTGTCTAACTTTATTACTTTAATTTAATTTCCCGCAGTATTAGCTAAACTTCCAAGTGTGTCTATCCTGTTGACTGCAAACAGACATCATCTCACACCAGCCACACATCCAACCACCTGGTCCATGAGCCTTCTCTGAAACTGGAGCCTTGTAACCCTGCCACTGTGCTGCTGAGTCCAAGGGAATAACCCCAGCCATTGCGCAGCAAAAGGCTGATATGCCAAAAACCTTTCCTATAAAGTATTTTTTAGAGCATGGATCAACATTACTCATGGAATATGCTCACACTTGTCATAACTGGCCTGTTATTTAGAAACACTGAGAGCTTTCATGATCTGATTGTGGCGAGCAGCACCTACCAAGAAATATATCCCTCATGCAAAACATTGCTCTATAGTGAATTTATTCAATCTGAAATACCACCAGTGTGGAGACCCAAATTTTCAGCAAGCTCCCTGTGATGTGTTTGCAACAGCAAAGCTGCTTTAGTCATATAAGCAAACTAAACCCAAGTGGGAATTAACAATCTCAAAAGTTTATGTGGTACATTTAAGAAAGGGTCTGATACTTGATCTCCAATTACAAAACTGAATTTGCAGTTATATATCTGGGTTGTCAATTAATGCTCATAAAATGCCAGATGCCTTAATGGAATAATAATAATCTAGCTATCCTATGGAAGTTAAATTCAATTCCTAGTTTAATTCATCATCCATGGACAAATCAACAGCTTAAATAGTTTTTGGTTTTTTAAGTAACAGTATAGCTGGGAAATGGGAATAAAATCAATTGCATACAGACAGCACAGTAAAGGCAGCTCCCTTTTTATACATTTTCCCTGGCAATGCTTTGGGAACTTTGTGGTCTGTGGTCATTTTTTAATTCTCTGTGTCAACAAAAACAGACTTTTCAGGTCCAAAAGGAATGCATCACACATTAATCCTTACAAAATTTAAGTCTGCTTTGTCATTTTTTAAATCCTGAATAATATCATAAACTTTGGGATTACAGAAATAGTAATGACCAGAGCCCAGGCCATTTAAGCCTGCTGTGCTAATCACAGCGTAAAAAGTCTTTTATAATAACATCTATATGCTAGAAAAATAAAGATCTTTTAAACCACCCAAACCTCTGCTCTTTCCATTCTCTGCAACAATGCAGAGGCCATTGCTGAGATAATGACGCACATCCTCCTAGCCATTCAATTAACATCCCAACGAGTATGAAAAATAATCTGATCACTTTTTCTTTTTCATAAAAAAATCACCATTTCTTAAAAACAAAAAATTCCCTTGATTTATTGAAAAATGTAGTATGATGTCAGTGTGAATTAATGTTTCCCATAGGCATACTAATAAGCTCCATGACATAATAACTTGTTATACTACACCAGTGGGACCTTAAAATTATTCCAAAGATAACATAACACAACACTTGAAGCAGCAGGAAACTTCCAGCATGCTTTTAGATGTTTTACAGTGTTACTAATCTTTGAATTGCTTGGAAAAACTGAAAGGAAACAGAATATTTAAAATTGGAAGCACTGCAGTTAGAAAATTACTCCATTCCAAATTCCAATGTGCACAGGAGATTAATGTCAATATAAAAAAGAAAAAAAAAAAAAATAGCAGCAGAAGGGGGGAAGTTATTAAATGCACTTTCTAGGTTGGACATGTGCCTTTTGGTAGTCCAGTGAAAATCTGTTTTTATTTGGCTGAGTTATGAGGGTTTAAAAGAACAGACTTGCACACATACCAATTCCTTATTAATGAGAATTTGGCTTTATTTATTTATTTAAAAATGAAATTTAAGCTAATGATTGCCTAGCTCAACATCAGTACATGCTTGAGAAAAGAAGCAGAGATTGCTTTTGCACATAAGGATACCATCTAATGTCAAAAAGACCCTATGAAGTCAAACTAGAAATTAGTACACTGTAAGCTAATAACTTTGTGGTGTAGCAATATGCTCTCCAGGGCTAAACACTCAAAGCAGACAAAAAAAAAAAAAAATTAACTGGTGTGGTTCAGTTCACTAAATTGTCACAATTTGTATTTTAATCTCAACAGTCAAATCATTTATGCAACCAAGCTACTTGAGATATAGGGAAGGATCCATAAATACCTCAAAGAAAACCTACCAAGTGAGTACTTGGGCAAAGATTCGTGTGTCTGCCAAACAAGGCCAAAAAAATATCTTCCTGTTACAAGATGGAAAGCCCCCAAAGGGTACATGGGAATAGTGCTAAGCAAAGGCATCAAGTTTGCCTTTTCCAGGGATGCTGCCACACAGCCGACTGGCTGGTGACTGCTGCTTCAACTACCTGGTGAAGCTGGCCTTCCCAGTCTACCCAGGGCTCGCTCATCCCAAGCGAGCTCAAGCAGTGGGGATTTACAGAGGGGCAGATCCCAGCCCAGAAGAAACACAAACACAGCCTCATTAGGTTTGTGTGAGCTATGCTCTGTCTGACTGGGTTGTGCAACGTTCTAGCATTGTGGCTTGTCTTGGATAGAGACACTGTTCCCTTCTTTCAATTATCGAAATTACATTTCTGTGTGTCTCACATCACCTTTGCTGCATTATCTCTTTGAACCAGCTTCCTTTACGTTTGATTTAGTTTCACTACCATTTCTTCTTGGCCTTGCTAAGCCACATGCTGTAATTCTCTACTTGGCATTACTTTCTTTCATTTCTTAAAGGATAACATATCCCCAACCACTGCTTCCAGCTAAACTATACAGTGTTCAACCAATGCTAGAAGTGAATATTCCATGCAAAACATGTTAACTTTCGATCCAGACACATCTCTGGAGTAAGTGATCCCATTGTGCCGCAACCCTTTGATCACTGAACAAAAATTGGAACCATTTGCAAAAGTAGAGCTTGTGATTTGCACATAAACCAGACCTGATGGGATAGTTTACAGAAGGCTGTATTATCTGAATGTTAGACTGGGAATGCTTGCACAGTCGTAACATGGTGGTGGTGCAAGGGAACCATTCCCATCTTGGGTCAGAACACAAACTAAACCCAAGTTTCTACTGAAAAACCCTGAAAAAGGAAGCATGATGGTGTCCCTAAAACAATAAATCACCCCAAACTCAATGTGGTGAGTGATCTCACATTACTAGGTGTCATGAGATGGAAAAGCAATGGGAGCTATGAAAGCCACATCAGCCATGAAAGATTCAGTTTCCTATTCATTCACTCAACTGTTTCAAGATCATGAGAATCTACAACAACTGTGCGAAACCATTTTCCACAGCAAACCTAGAACACCTGGTGAGCTCTTTGTAGTCTCTGCCAAGCAGCTATCTTTAAAAGGAAGGATAAAATGTAATCTGAAAATGTCAGATACAGACCACTACTGTTACAATAGCAAGGCACAGTCAAGCAGAGAGGAGGTGCAGGGGGATGGATGCTTTGGGCTAGATAAAGAATAAGAGGGAAATGAATGTAGAAAATTATATGGAAGAGGAAGTGTTTTAAGAGTATGCAAAGGCCACCAAGGGATTGAACAAACACAGCAGCATAGATGAACAGAAGGTGATACAAGAGTAATTTTGAAATTACTGGTATTCCCACAATCCACAGTGGAGAATGGAAAAAACAAAGAAGGGAGCTGAAGTACAAGATGGAAAGGTTGGCAGGTTTTTTTCCGCCCATATATAAAAGAATATAAAACCGATATACCATCGAAATAAATGTGTGAGCCCCGTACCTGCTACAAACTGAAGACATTACCTTAACCCTCACCATTCATAATCCAAGGAAAAAAAAAAAAATCTATACTGAATCTGTTTCCATTTCCTTTATCACTTACGGCGGGAGGGCTAGAGAGAAAACTCGTTTCACTGAAAAGCAAAATGTGGTCTAAGTGTTTCAGACAGAATAGACAACTGCCCTTAAGATTCTGATGAATTTTTAATATCTACCATGACAAACAGGTTCAAACATACAGGAGAGACTAACTTTAATATCAACTTTTTGTCCATATGAAAGATCCCTACATAAGGCTCCCATTTTGGAGGAGACCCTGGATAGAAAAATTCTACAGCAATTTTTAAAAGATTTTAGGTTTTTTGTAAAATGGATGTACCTACAAGAAATCCAGTTCTTTTTGCTAAGCATTTAGTATCACTCTTATGAGATACTAAGATGTTACCTGTGCTTCTGAGAGAAAATTTTACCAACTAAGATTAACATTAAAAATAATTTTCATGTGAAAGCAAAGTGTTCAAACAGACTTTATGCCAATTAACCTCCCAGAATGCACTTCTGCATCTGGTTGCATGTATCCATCACACACTAAATAAAATCTGACCACAACAGAAACTAGACAGGCAAGTTTTCAATGAAAACTTACAATTGCATTGACTTATAGACTAATGAGAGTGTGGTTTGTTCATCAGGAGTAGGCATGTTACTAAAAACTAATATGAATTTGATCTAATTGGACTTTTGACATTGTCTTTAACAGGCCATACAGTGAGACCACCAGCAATACATTTCTATTGTTATGCATTCCCATAATCGCAATCTTTTATCCTCATCAAAGCTGCTTTTTTGCATGGCAAAATGACATGACTTGGATATTAGCAGGACCAAATAAAACACAAGTGACAGTTAAAATTTAAGTGTAAATTAATTACATGCCTGGCTATTGTCAACTGCATTAAATTGATGCTGATATATGACGAATCATGCCATCTAATAATGAGACAATCTGAAGTTGTAGTCTGTGTTAAACATCAAGCCTTTGTAATGCAGGTGGCTTATCTCAAAATACTGTTTCTGTGGGCCTGTTCCTCATGTCAGACACAGGCATCAACATAGTTTGATACAAAAGATTACAGGTAATCTCACAGGATGCTTTAATTTCTCATCATTGATTTTCTGTAGGGTACAGGAAGTATCGTCAGGATTTAGATGATTCCTATTTGCAAATATTTTTAGATAAAGAAGTCATAAGCAATTATAGATCTAACCCCTCAGAAGCAAACGCATTTGCAGTCCAGTGAAAAAACATTCATTTTCATGATACAAAGTCACAAGCAGGAGAATAAAGCCTACTGGATAGTCCGTTGGTATGTCTTGTCACATTTTTAGAGGCTGATGCTCTAAGAGTCTCATTCAAAACTCATTGATGTTGGTGCAGATTTTTCCTACACACATTAGCAGATTTCAGAATAAAATAAACCCTTACGATGCAAAACTTTTGAGGGAATCCTCACAGATGAGGTAATGGCAGCCTTAAAAAGGAAGTTCTTATCTGAGGCGAACTTCTGTAGCCTACAGATTGGGACTGGGACCAGAAGAACCCATTTCTTTAGGACTACTGGCAATTGACACTTGTAACACTTTTTTTCCTGTAAATGGTCTTATCATTATGAGTACAAATATACACTTCTCTCAATTTTCCATCTCAAATTCTCTTTACATTCCTCTTTCCTTCTTGTTTGCAGGCAACATGCCATGCAATCCTTTTTTGCATGTCACAAGCAAAATAACAATTGCCCTTAAAGTATCTTCCCTGTGTATCACAAACACATGCAAGTGAAAAGAGCAGAATACATCCAAAAGTCATAAGCATTTCCCTAGAAAAGCAGTAGCTAGAAAAAAAAAAGGATGTGGCCACAAGATTTTTAAGGGTTTCTTATGTTTCAGTACTAGCAGTATCAAAATTTATATACTTCCATACCAAGCTGTTGAAAGATGGTCAGGAATGTTATACACTACTGTATGGTAAGACAGACCCCAGATCCATGTCAGTGGATTAACTTAAAGCTGTTACTAAGGCTGGACTCTCAGGGATTTCAACTTAGTCCATGCTCAAAACAACCTTATAACAGCAGGAAGGCTAGATGATGATAAGGTAAGGCAAATGTAGTAACCCAAGTCCTTCGAACCTCATCAGCAACCCCATTGTCTCTAACTGTTTGAGATGGTTGTGTCAGTGAGCATAAGCAGTTAATGGGGCTGATAAATTTTTAAGACAGAAACTGTCACAAATTATGTTTCTGCATATTTTATTAGAACAAATCCAGCCCTAATCTGAACTATTCTACCTCAAGACCCAAGCAAGCCACTGGGAAACTATGTCAAAGAGAAACAATTTAAGAAATACTGGCAGCTGCAAGGAAATGTTAAACCTTAGACATTCATCTAACAAAAAATTCCTGAAGATAACTGCAGAAAATTTAAGAATTAATAGCTAAAGGCAATAAGAGTCTCCATTACGCTAACATATTTCCACAGCAGCAAAAGGAAGTGACTAACAGAGGGGGTGCACTATGGATCTCTGTCAGCCAAATATCCGTGTCATGGTTGCATGCAATTTCAAGGCTATACTTGCAAAACCTCTCTTTTAATCTCATTTAACACCCCTAACTCTGAGGGCAAAAAATGGGAATATCTTTAAGTGTCTGCAAATGACCCATGTAATGGCTACTTAAATATGTGTTTGGGTCACAGTCCTTTTTGAGTTTTGCTGTGCCATGGTACAGTATTCTGAGGTGGAGAGTCACTTTATAGGGTTTCATTTGATGACATCCTACAAAACATGCTTCAAATTGGCCCAAGTGTAAGGAAGTCTTTTTGGGTGGCTGGTAATGGGGATTGTATGTCAAAATCTTGGGCCAAGTCAAGATCTTTTGATCCAGTCCATTACTTAAGCATTATTTCAATTAATATGATGTGTTAAAAAAATGTGATGTTTCTGGTCACTAATAAGAAGAAAGAGTGTGAAATCTTTAAAAGAAACCCACAGGCTCACAATCTTCAGCACTTAATGAAAAGGGAAAAAATAGTAATGAACGTGTATATTTAACTAAGATGTCAACAATTTGAAAACTAGTCTTGAATACACCACAGAGGTGATATGAGAGATTTACCAAGGTTTAAATCTGCATTTTGATTGCCAATGCCCATGTTGCAAATACTTAAGAGTCTAAATGTTGTATTAATCTTTATATCAATACCCCATCCTGGAGTAATTTAAAGTGTGAACTTTAAAGACCAAGTTCTCCTCTGCTGAACTGTAAAAAACATGTTCCTCATTGACAAATGTGAAATCTGTCCCAGCTCTCTTCATCACCCACAGAGATAAATTTTACCCCACACGAAATACACACTGACAAATGAGAAACCACTCAGCAGAGCTGGTTTTGAAAACCCTTTCAATATTCAACCCTCAGCACGCAGAGAGCTTGTTTTAGGGCAGGCTTTCCCAAATTCTGTACTCATTAATGGCATATAGTTTTATAAACCCTGGTTATTATTGCCAAATTGTTCAAGAATAGCTTGGATGTGTGTCTCCAGCTCAAGTAAACCCTCGCAGCTTTGCTATGGGTAATGGACAGACGTTAGCATAAATTAGCTACGACCTGTCATAATATATCTGACTTACTACATTCAACAACCTTAGCTCCACGACTATGTTGATGTTTGTCTTCTGAAGGTATTGACCCCAAAATCATCTGTTCTGACTGTACGCTGAAAAATAGTTGATACTGAAGCTGAGGTGATGTAGAAGGTGAGCAGTGGAAGGGATGTCACTGAAAGAGGAGTGCAGCACTGAAGTGAATAGCAGGAAATTGCTCTTAAAGAAGTTCCCCAGCAGGCTCCACCAATATTCTACCAATTACCCTCTGTCTCGCCAGGAGATGATGTCACAGGCTTTTTCACACACAAAAAAATGCCACATTCCTTTTTTTCAAAAATGTTTCCAACAACATACAATGATTTTAGTACGCTCATGAACCTGTATGCATGTGCTCTATGGACACAAAGACATTAGAACTTTAGCTCAAATCATTAGTGTGCTTCAGGAGCTGCCACACAATCTATGTGCTGGATCACATCACAGAGCTAAACCCCTTTTGGATGAAACTAAACTAGAAGATAGCTCACAGGACCACACCTAGTGCACTTAAGCCCAAAAGACATTCAGCCCATGGGCAAGTAAGGACACAAGGACAGTGTGGACTTGGTGTCATAACTCCAAGTGGTTTGCTCTATAGATCCACAACCCAATTCATATTACTTGGAAACATATACATAAACCCAGAAAAAGATGCCTAAGTAGATGCTAAGTTATAGTTCAACACATTCTGAGGCACCTTTTACAAAAAAATACATGAAAAGAACAAAGTGTGTAAATTGGCTTTTGTATCTATAAGAATCAAGCCTTTCCTACAAATAAATTGATGTTAGTATTTGAAGCCTATGGTGTGTAATTAAAAATGTCTAATTCACCCAAGGCAAGAATGTCTTAGTGAAAGCTTGTCACCTTCTATATGAGAAATACATGCATTATGTATTTTTTGCACCCATTTATCTTTGTTATGCAAGGAGGAATGTTTTGGAAATATATGTAAAACTTGCGTCCACCGTCTGTGACTTAGAGTTGCTACAATTAGGACAAGCTAATTTTTGATAGCTATTGCCCAGAAAACCACAAGGAGAATTTGAGAATAAGCTTCCTTGATACAACAGAAACATAAGGTTGTTTCTTGTGCTTATCTGTCAAGAGAAATATCTAGCACCATTCCTTGCTAAATTGTGCAGGTGAACAATATGAATTTTTAGAATTTAACTTTGAAGAAGCAAGTAGCTCATGTAATAAAATATGAATTTATAAACAAATTCTAGTTCAAAATTGGTACTGAAGAAGAAAAAGAGTTCATTGGATACATAAACACCTTCATGTTATTGTCACAACAATAAACAAAATGTGAAAAAGGGATCTGTATGGAAATGGACACAATATACATGAAATAGCCAGCACTAGTTTGAGAAACCGGTTTCACGGTGCATCTGTAGCTATGTGATTCATTTAATGGAGCAGGTGTTAATGCAGTGCACCAAACTGCAAAATGTTATTCTAGTTAGATGGCTACAAAGGCCCAAAAGTGATGTGAGATAAGATAATCATGTCTCTCTCCTTAAGGCACATAAAGGTCACAAAATAACATTTAATTACCCACTCTTCTAACATTTATAAGGGAGTTAATCAGAACTACTCCAGAGTGAATATCTAGGAATCAACAACAAATCAAAACATAAATGGCAATTATTTCATGTACCTGAACAAAACCTAAAATATCTTTCTACCAGAGGAAATCAATTCCCCTTCCACATACTCCAACTGGCCTTGGTATTTTGCAAAAATAGTTCTGCAGTGAGCTTGCTACATTTTTTTAACATAAATATAATTTTAAAAGAAAAGGAACCCAACAAAAAACAAACAGCTTTCACTAACTAAACAACTTTCTTCCGCTTTTTACTAATTCTCATGTAAACCAATTTAAATTGCGGCCAAGGATTCATATCAATTGTATGCCTTGTGAAATGAGGAAAAAATGCAATGTTTGAGATTAAACAAAGCCAACTGTGTCCTCTTCTCTATCTACCAAAATACAGTGTTTTATAATACCATGCAATGTAGCTTTCCATGCTGATGACTCTTCTATGTAGTTGTTGCATGCAATAAAAAGCATTATCCCTGTCAGGGTTCCCTTTTTAGGTTGGGGTGAACCAAGCAACATATGCTCTGTCATACCACTATCATAAGTGAGAAGTAAGGTAGATTTCAACATGTAACACCTTTAATCACCAACACCAATAATGGGAATGGATCCATAGACCGTATGCAGGTCATAGATCAGCAACCTGTCTGGTCTCCTTACTCAGTAATAAAGATTGATCTGTGTTACCTAATTATCAATTCTAATTAAGATGTCACAGCCTCAAGTCCACTTCTGTATACCTTGAGATGTAAAAGAAAATCTTGTAAGATTACTTAGTTATTTTTCTGTCTTTTGGGGCACCACTTCTCTTCCTTTGACCTCCACCTGCATGTTTCCAAGTCCTCTGTCTCCCTGTGGACTAGCCATATTAATATTCCTAGAAGATATGAGTAACATTTGGCATCAGTATGTTTCATTTCTACACCAAATTATCCTTCAAAGCCCTGCGGAAAGATACAAATTCCAACAATTCAGAGCCAATATATATTTGCAGAGCATTTTGCAGTTCCATTTTTAGAAGAAATAAGATGAAGTGAGAAGGTATTTGCAATGTAAACTTAATACAGAAGGAAATGGTTGTGATGAAAAACAGTTTCAAGTACAGCTATACGTCCTTGTACAGTTGACATCAGACCACTATGATTGCCCAAATAAGGCTGAAACAAAAAGCTTCATCTTATTCCAGAAAGCTGTAAATTATCAGCCATTACCTTCATTCTTCTTAACCTATGACAAATCTTATATGTTTGTTTAGTGGTGAGCATTTAGGACAACGGATACCAAAGATGTCTTTTCCCCATGTTATACAGGTATCTAAGAAAGCATCTGAGGAAGAAGGGAGTTGTTGAATCAGAATAGCCTAAGTAACAAAACATTTTAGAGAAAATAGCAATATGGGAGCTAGTTCCACTTCTTTTGGCATATCAAGAGAGTTTTAAAATTCTCTCATCTCAAACCGCCATCTCCCTGTTACCATTTCCTTACTAATTCAGACTGCAGTTTCAAGCACACAGCCCTCATTAAAATCAGGAAGAGCTGAGCATTCCTGTCCATAGGCAAACCAGACTGCCTGGAAAACAGCCATAAGAGAACAGCGATCAGTGAGTCATGACAGCTTAATTCACAGCTAAGGTGCTGTTAAAATAGCTTTCAGTGTTTTCAAAGGTGTTCCTAAAATCATATCTCATAACCACCACCACTATACCTGGTCATGACAGTAAGAGAATGACCATATAATCCCTGTACTCTTCCTTAAAACATAGAGGATTAGCAGATCATGTCTTTCTGTAAATCTTCATTGTACCAGGCAGTCAGAAGTCATGATAAGAGAGTGGCACCATGCTCATAGTCATGACTAATAAAGCAGAGGTTGTAACTCCTCTTGGGGTCACCAGAGCTGGATTAAGCCTATCTAGCTTCCTTTACAAAGATATGTTGGATACATTTTAAAATGCAAACAACCACTGCAGACTGTGTAAAATTATCCGAAGAGGTACCTAGGATGCATTTATTATCACAATAACACTTCTATTCAAGTATTGTTGCAATTAAAGCAAGACCCATCTCTTACAACATAGCAACCAAGCAGTAAAAATAGCTGACTACATGGACTACAGATCTCCTGCAAGAAGGTACACTGAACTTGTGCATAATTTGTTATTTCAACATACACTTCTGCCTGAGGGGTAGAAAGTTCAACCAGAGATGACGAAGAAAGAAATTTCTAAGCTAATGTCTGGGCCTCCCTGATGTCCAGAACAATGAACATCCATGTCTATAAAAGTTCTGGGGTACCAAGTATAAGTATGCCGCTGGACATAACACAGCTACATTTAATTCTCTCCAGATTATAGGCTCCTCTAAGAAGTGGTTTGAGAACAGCTAGAAGCTACATCAAGGGAACTTGTACCTGTAAAACAGGAATATTTTCTATGAATTAAGAAAATATATTCAGATGTCACTACAAGCCTCTGGGAGATGGGACCACAAGCAAATTAATCCTGACTCTGAGGGATTTCAGCTGAATCTTGCCAAGGCAGAGTCCAGCAGAGACCATGTCATCAAAAACATCTGCACAAATGCCAGCGAGTGGCATCTGCTACTGGAAATCGATAGAGCTCAGAAGAGTACTGTTACTTTCTTCCTCCCCTCTCGTGCAAGCCCAGTCAACGAAAGGATTGTTTTGCAGACCCTGGGGTTAAACTGAGGAACTCTCCTCAGAACTGTTGAATGAGGAGCTGGACACCACTGTTAGCTCCCCAGAGCACCGAGAGCTGCTGTTTAATCTTCTAACACGCTCCAGGCAAGGTCATTTTTAATCCTGAGAACAAGACATCACACAACTGATTGGCAAAACCTTTCTAGAACTGCATCAATTCAAAAAGAATTTTCCAACACTTAGCCATAGTTAAAAGAATAGTAGCTATAACTGATTCGGAGAGATTAAAAGGATAAATCACCAAGAATGTTGGGGAAGATAAAGCCAGTAAAGTGAACAAATGTTCTGGGTGTGGAAGGAGACAGGCTGGTTTATCAGCCAACAGCATGGAGTCTCAAACCTAAGGCTATTAGGATTAACGTTGCTCTGTCCTTTAAAAACCCTCTAATATATTCAGTAAAATGAAAGAAGAAGAATGTGCCTGAAGTGAGGGAATGTCGTGACAGCCCCGATCTGAGAGCGCTGGAAGTGTTGGGAACCAAATCCTTCAATTTGGCAGCACAAGTCAAGAAACAGCATGCCTGTAGATGGTCTGAAGAATTGCTCCTCACACTGCTGTGGTTTTTAAGATGGCTATAGTCTGAGTAGTCAATTGTTCGGGTACAGAATTATTTCATTTTGTCTTCAGTGATTAGTTTTGGCATTATGTCCAAAATTAGTACAAAATTTTGTGGACAAGACTGTTGAAAGGGCTACTAAGGATACACAGCTATCTGATTTTTTATTTTATAGGAAATGCAAGTATAAAACGTTAAATTCCAAATATTTGTTATGTTTCAAATCTACTGATAAAAGTAAGTTACTTGCTTTTTGTTTTAAATACAGAAAAGAAATTCCAACACATACCCCTTTGTGGAAAATAGTTACATTTTTAGGAGATGGGAGAGCCAAGACTGGCATTTCCCTTTGGCCCTGGAAAACACCTTTAAAATATGATCATTTTGAGCTTCCTTAAGTTTGGAAATTCACTAATCACTTCTGTGTGCTGGTGGCTCAGTATGAAAAAAAATACTATTACTCGCTTCCATAACTTTAGCAAGACAAGTATCAGCATGGCATATTCATATACCCCTTTGTGGATTTATATATAAATATGCAAACATCTTCTTGGAGGTCTCTTATTTTCTAAAGAACCCTTTTGGCAATTTGCTATTAAAGCTATATCTGTACATATAATATTATGCTGCCCTTTGGTCTTTGTAGAGAAAAGAGGCTGTCATAAAGCTATCTTCCTTTTTCCAGAGGCTCACACAAAGCCGCAATGCTTTCAGGAGTAACAATATTTTGTAAAGTGACTTCTACAGATAGTAGCTACTTTTCCCACAAGTAGCTTATACAGTGCTTAAAATGTAGAAAGATAGAGTGTAATAAAAATACCATTCCTGATTTGAAAATTTAGGAGACACTGGATGAGCCAGTTAAACATTTTGGGTGTCACTGCCAGGAAAACGTACTCCCCCTCATCTTCTGGACCACTGAGAATGATTTGGAAGACTAGTCATTATTTCCTTTTGTTTTCCCTCTCCTATTAGATCTAGTAGAGCCCCATCTTGGCATGTACAATTTCCCCCCTGGGTAAGCAGAGAAAGAAGCAATTAAGTACAGAATGCTAACGAGATGTCTGAGTGAGTCAGCTGTGTTTGTAAAGTACCTGTGGGGTTTTGTACGCCTATAAAAACCTTTTCTAGGTCAGAGAAAAATAAAAGTTAGGGTAAATCTAGAAAAAAAGTGTCGTATTAGGATATTTATATAAACTGTCATTCTTGTGTTTTCCCCAAACCTCATGTGCTCTAAGCAATCAATCAACAGCCTCCAGAATCAGACTTTGAGTCCTGATGGAGTAGGAAGATGTCATCCAGGGAGGAAAATATGTGGAAAATCTGTTAGCCATGTGTGTCATTACTGATGTCAACATTTAAGTAAATATGCAAGAACCACCTAGGATTCTTACAGACCTACTGCAACAGAAATTACAGAGAAAGCTTTGCCAAATTAAATGTTGCTACATTTATCTCGATCTTTTCTTGAGTTACTGGGTTTTACAGGTCTGTAGCACAGGTATATTTTATAGGAGCAGAAGCAATTTGCAAACTGCTGTAGCAAACAATTCAGGAGCAATTCATTAAATTAATGAATGTTTTCAGGTTTAATTACTGCCACAAAGACCTGAAAATAAACATGTTCTTAATATTTACTGAATGTGAGCCATTATATAATTAATTCCAAGTAGCAAAAGCAGCATTCGTATTCTAGAGATTCCCAACGTATCAGCAGTGATGTTACATTCAGATCACAGCGAGATTACAGCAATTTTACAAGGAGCGGGAGGAATAAACCACTTTTCATCAAAATATTGCACAAATATTGATGAAGGCATACTCTAGTTAGAATTAGGATTAAACTTCCAAAACCTCCGCTCTTTTATATCCATGTACAAGACAGCAGTGAACATTATGGGGTAAGCATTAAAAATGAGAGATTAGAAAACCACAAAATTTGGATTAAACAAGAACGATGTCAAAAGCTTGGAAACAAGGTACCCTACACAAAAGCCTCTTACAGGCTGCATACATCTCTGTTATGGCAAAACCCAAATGCACTGCCACTAAGTTTTTAAAAATCAAACACAGAGTCCTGAGCAACCTCAAATTTTAAGCCACTAAATCTCAGTAATAGTTTTTAAGGAGAGTTCAAAGGCAAAACAGAAAAGTCAAAGTCCAAAGGTATCACAATGGCAGATCAAAGTGTGAAAAAGGATTAATGGCATCTTCAGCAAATGAAGTTTAAAAATCTAGTGTATTAGAGAAAGTCTTTTTTGAAATGGTAATAGGCTATACCTGAGCTGAAAAGACAATTAAGATAGTGTTAATTTTTTTTATGGTATCTGGCAGTAATATTTTTATCCTGTTAATGATACAGTAGACAGCAAATGTATATAATATGATAGCTCCATGCTGAGATGACATGCCTGCTGCCTAGTTAAGTGGCTACATTTATCCTATAATTAGCTTGCAGGAATGTGATTTGCATTGCATATCTAAGAGTATATATTATGTCAACTATGTCACAAAAGCCTAAAGTGGAAACTGACACTCTCTTAGCTTTGACCTCTGGATAGAACAAGGTGATGCCTCTCGTGACCTCCTGCTCTTTGTATTCAACCACACACAAGAAACGCATTGAAGTAATGCTAAATGTGTGACAAAATCAAAATGTATGGGAATTTAAAGTCAGAGCAGAATATCAGGGCTGATGCTTCAGCCTAAACTCATCCATTTCCAGGGAATAAGGATAATGATAGTTAAAAGGCAGCATTTGTGATTTATTGGCATTAAATCTGAATATGTTTGCACTTGTAGGTAGAAGACAGCTTTTCAGACTTCTAAGAACATTTCCTCTGTGTGTGTATATATGTAACTTATATATATAAATTGAATATATTTAAACATATATATAACATATATATAACATATATAACTTATAAACTTATATCAGTTTATATATAACATATATAACATATATAACTTACATAACATATATACAAGTTGAATATATATACATATGTAGTTGCATATATAATAAATATATTCAATACATATATTATATATTCAACTATATATATTCAATACATATATATATTCAATACATACATATTATATATTCAACTATGTATATATATTCAATATATATATTCAACACATATATATTATATATTCAACTATATATGTATGTATTCAACTTATATATATGTTATATAAGTTATATATGTACGTTATATATATGTTATATATAAGTTGAATACATATATTCAACTTAGGAAGGACTTAGCTTTTCTCTATATCTACATGTATAAAAACTTGTTATTAAAACTCTAGGTTAAAGTCTCTGTATTTTCTGAAAATTCGGTATGGGGGAAGGGTGTACAGGACTTCACTGTTACAGATGCTGCACATCTGGGTGATTAAACACCTCGAATGAAATCTTGACTGTCTGGTTGAAGACACCTTTGTCAGCAATTGCATTTCTGCTAATGTCAGTTATGCACAGATTCTATTACTCTCATTTCAAGCAAGCTATCACCCTATTCTGAGTTATCCCACTGATTTCAAACTATTTGTGCAAAACTATTTCAAACTTTTTGCTTCTGGTCCAGGAACACACAGCAACAAATTGCTTTGAAAAGGAAAGGGAAACAAAGCAGTCACAACTCTGAAGCTTCACTGCGTGGCTTAAAGCCTTCTTCAGACTTGAATTCTAGTTAACTTTGTAGTCCCACAGTACCATTAGAGGCTTCTTGGGAGCCTGCTCCTGGCCGCTCTTAGCTATTCCCACTGCTAGGATAATCTAGGGGAGTAGTAAAATAGGTTGGTAATCTCATCAGCCATACTTCAGTCTAACAGTACCACAAAGGGAGTAACCATGGAGAAGAGATCCTGCCCTTGCAACATGGCCAGAAATAGGACTTCACAGGCAGAAATACACCAAACCAGAAGTAACAAAGCCACATGATAGACACCATCTCAGACTAGCACACAGAGGAAGAAGGGAGGAACAGAGGGCATGCTCAGGGGTTGTGGGACTGGCTGAGGAAGAAAGCGGGAAAAAAACAAAGGCAGGTGAGGGTGGGAAATGCAGAGCAAGGGAAATGCAGAAGGCACCTGAGAGAATTCTAACCCAACTGCCCTCCTGGGCCAAAGCCTCCTCTGCAAAGTGCTATAGACAGTGCACTTGGGAGCCAAGTATCTGAGACAACACTATAACAAACAACAATAACTACATAACAGTAACACATGCAGGAAGATTTTTACTTATATCTGTACAAAGAATTATTTTTAATTCCAGAAAATCCATTCACTGAGTTTTTCTTTACTTTTCCACCAAAACAGAGGTAGCACATACATCTTAATGCAAGGGTTTAGGTGTTTTTGATGCACTGCCATGTGACTGGCACTAAATCATTTTTGATTCTTCACATCAAAATTTAAGCCTTTTCACCGCTTCCAAGCTATGCTTGTTGTATTTCAACCAGCATATTTTTGAAATCTGTGAGGTTTTGAAAATTTATAAGGCACTCTCCATTAAACATTTCACCTTTCGTTATCATTTGCTTTCTTGCCTGCACAAATAATCCAATGTTATGTGCCTCTAACAGTTTGGCAACTTCTCAAAAATCTTTTATTTAACTGAGGCTGGGGAATCTTTGCTTTATGAACCCACTTACCTTGGTGCAGTAAGTCTTCTCCCATCAAGTGTAGCTTACTGCAGCTTCCAGCACTTAGTCTGATACAAAACTCAGGGCAGCTCTGACACTCTTCCTTAAAATTTTGCCTTTTGAAATAAGCCTATTATTCTGTCTCTTTCTTTTTGTCCATGATGAAATGATACTCTAAGCTTCTCTATTTGAAGTACAGAACATGCTCACAAGTATGTGTTACTACATCTGTTTGCCTTATTGAACAGCTGAAAAGCATTTAAACTATTATTCACTTTTTCATTACTATTCAGTACATTTCTGTGTATGTTCTGGCCAATTTTTTTTTTAATAATAATAATGTTGATTGTTACAACACCACCTGGTGTTGCTAGCAGCTGTGCTCTTAGGACAAATCTGGAGATATCTGGGGTTTCATTTAAAGCCCTGTTTCCTGGAGGCATGTGATTAGATAAGATTTTTGGTTTGGTTTATGTTTTTGGGAGGAGGGAGGTGTTTGATAAAAAAAAAAAAAAAGGAAAAAAGCTTAGTCTTGTGAGGAAAATCTTCTAAATGTGATCTCAGTGTACCCCCAAAGCATCAGAAACATCAGGTAAATAGGAAGACCTCTGGTTTACTATTATTCATTTCAGACATAGCTGATCATTTCAATGCATCCTTAGACATGGAACATTTCTACAACATACACACGCATGCTTAGACATGCAGACACACAGGCTTCATGCACATTTTGATGAGCTATAAAAGCAGTAATGTAGTAATTGTCATGAAAAGAATGTTTATAATATAAATCTTCCTCACACCTTCTCTGTCACCCCAGCAGCTCCTTTGAACCAGCAATATTTTCTGAGAGTAAAGAAAAATGAAGATGGTACTGTGAACATTCCTGCTGAGGCTTTACCTACTTCAGCAACCAATCCCAGAAAATGTGCGCAACCATTGCTATTGCCCACGTGTTACCTTTTTGCTAAAAGGCAACTGTATAAGAATTGACACCCCTGAAGAGTGCCTCAAGATCCAGAAAAATCAGTGATGTACACAGTGCTACAATTCCCAACATATCCAACAGCACCAGGCATTGAACTGCAGCCCCAGTTCGGCATGAGGCGTGTAATAGGCAGTGAAGTTTGCAGTGACTTCACTAGATTTGATGCAAATCCCATACAGAAGAATCAGTGGTCTTTTGTATACTCTTAGGACTTTGTTGTATTAAAATAAAACTATATTTTCCCACAGCCATAGTTTTTTAAGATTCTAATTTGCTCCATTAAACAGCTCTCTTCAGCAAACCTGATAGGCAAAGCTTTTCCAAAATCCCATAACATTGTTATCTAAGAATCAAAGAGCAGGAGTTGCTTAAACAATAGCTATTTCTTGTCTTGATGGAGCACCTCATTTTACAACATGTTTAAACACAAGTAACTTGATTAATTTTAGCGGGCACCAAGGAATGTAGCACAATTTCTACCCTATGGGAAGGCATTTATGCCAAATGGTAGAAACATTCACCCTGAAGACAAATGGATAGTTTTCAATAATGTTGTCATTTTTCTCTGGACCTGCAAGAAAGGTGTATGACCTTTCAGTTCTGAATTTAGTTTTCAGGCTGCTGGAGTCGGTTTATCAGTGAAAAAACCCCAGCAAACCAAACCACCAGTTTTATCCCACATGTCCTGAATTAAGCATGTCCATCCAACTACACAAGCCTTCTGTCTAGCTTGTTACACAGTTGTGCGTCCTCCTACCTACAGGCAGGCCCCAAGCATACAGCATCTCCCCGCAGTGGGATTCTGCTGGCAACATTCAGACCTTCTAACAAAAGAAATAGTCCCCAAATTTCATGAATTTCGCAGTTTCGACCAATCAGCTCATTGCCCTGCCACTATCCTAGCGCAGCTACAAGTTTCTCATAGAATATTTCCCCCTGGCTTTACTAGATAAACTCCTCTGTCCTCTGCTCTCCCTGAAAGTCACTACTGGGCCATTAAAATGGTTTACAAAGAGTAAATTTTTTGAAAAGCCAGTCTTGATATGTGTAAAGGATGTTGCACAGCAGTGACAAGGTGAGATACATACAATTCAAATGGGGATGCCATGGATAAACATCCCCAAAAAGACACTTCCCCAACATGCTCCTGCTAACTCTCTGTTTTCACAAGGGTTTCTTTCTGCTCAATAATGGGTAGAACACAATATCCAAAATTCAGTGTAAAAATGTACATCTAAGCATCATTCTGAGTACCTAGTTTACACTCCTATCAGTATTTAACCGAAAATCAGTGTCACTTGGCAGCAGGTGAAATATACTTTGTGCAGTATGATGCTGCCCTCAGGAAAAAAGAAAAATAAATGCCATGTAACATGTTTCAGATACAACGTGCACACACACCGTGTGGGTTAACAGCGAGGAAGAGATTACAGAAAGCTAGTCTCAGTTTGTAGAGCACCTGAAAAAATGTTGGTTTTTGAAGACAACCCCAAGGGGATCGTTTGTGGGAAATCTTCTAAATGGTGTGAAAGAAACACAGCTTTAAGATCTCCTAGTTTAAACAAACATTTTTGTTTTGTCTTTAACTGGAGCTAATGAAGTGCCCCACTTAGTCTGAATCGCTAAAGGGTTATAACAACTAATACCAACATAGCCTTAGGTAAAGAAGCAGGAGCTCAACAACTACCTTTTAGTATTCAAGAGCTGCTGCAAAACAAGCAAGGAAATCTGTTGAAGCTGAAGAAATAGATCCACCTTTAGCTCCGCTTTGAATTCATCTGTGTTTACTGAAGAAACAGGAGACACCGGGAGCTACAATTTATCACAGCAAACACTCCAGTCATCTATGCAGCTGATGCTGAGATATGTAAACAATGTTGAGATTATAAATCTGTGTATATACATATATATGCATACTATACCTCTAATATATATATTTTGCCAGCATTAAGCAATCTCAGAGTTTTATAAACAATTGTTCTTTTTCCATCAGATGGCCTGGATACTATCCTGGAGAAGCAAAACAACTGAACACACACCTATATAAGAAAATTCTGAATACAAAAGTAATCACCAGTTCACATTTTAGAGATGTTCATATGTTATTCCAATACAAAGCTAAGGAATAACACTTGAGCTTGCTTTTGTATTAAAGTTCAGATGTAGTTTGCCTTTCTCGCATGAGAAATAGTATTGAGAAAGAAGAACAGTTTTATTTCTTTCTCCCAGAGAAAGATCATCAAAGTGATCTCCAGCTGATGAAGGATACTGCAAGACCAGTTTGGTTTTTTGCAACCTAACATGAGAGCTCCCCCATTATAGACAAAATTATCATGCTATTAAGTGTCAATTTCACATTCTTATGTGTATACGCATTCACATCAAAGCCCATTATAAACCTGGTTATAGAGCTTGCTGTGCAAGAATTCATTTGTGATCTCTTGTCTGATCCGAAGGTAAGATGTAACCAGGGATCCTAAGGCAGCATTTCCACTGACTGACATTGCACATGGCTTGTTAGCAGAATCAATGTTACCAGAAAAATCCCAGCCAGTTGGCTAGAGAGTTCCTCAACCCTCCAGTGTTTTAAAATGTTCTCCCTTGTTGCGCTTTGTAATTTGGAGCCAGAGAGGCGGAATTCCAGACTTTGCTTAGAATTGGTTTAACTACACTTCAATGGACACCATCTCATTAGCTTAACTGAAACAAAAGTTATATTTGATTTACAAAGTTGTACCATCACCCAAAGCAGACAAAAAGCAGGTAGGACAGTTCATTTCTAATACCAGGTCTGCGAAGGTCAGTCTAATATTAGAACTGCAATACGGTGATGGAAAACTAGCAAACTAATCACACTGTCTTCCCTAGAAGGGTACAACACGTGTATGGCTGAGAAAGCTTTGCATAGATTGGTGGCTACTGCAAATAGTAGCTTTCACTTTTCAGCCAGCTGACTGGTGTCAAAAGACACTGTCACATTAACCAGAAATTCCTGTTCCCTCCTGAGCGCATTGGCTGTAGCCTCATGGGGAAAAGTTAAAGTTTTCAAAATTTGACTTAAAACTACCAGATTATATTTAATTTTTTTCATAAGAAAAGCCTCAACATTATAATTACATGTTGTTCATGTGCACAAGCTCAGCAAAAGTACATGCACAGTTGATAAGGTGGAGCTAGGGCACCTCACACAAGTATTTTGATTACAGCATGTGGCATGCACAAGGATGTGCAGGTAGTAGGTATTGCTGCATGGAGAAGGCACTGACAGAATGAAGCACTGCAAAAGCGTAACTCTGGGCTGGCTTTGTTTGTGTCTGGAAAGTGGAGAAATGCCTAAATAGAGTGTTTTTAGACTTCACCAATAGGCAGCACATAAAACATTAGAAATGCCTTTGATCTTGGCAAAATTAGGAGATAGGACTGTATTTGGGTCAACCACCCCTTCCTTTTGCACCCTTGTAGAAGAAGAAAAAAATCTGAAGGAAGAGCAGCACAACAAAGACAGCACTGCTCTTGTGAATAGAAACAATAGAGGCAAGCATCTCTAAAATAAAGATATTGTGATTAGGTTATACATTCCTTTTTCTAAAACCTGCATTAATTTTGATTTATATTTAAATAAAAATGATTAAATTTTATCTTCTAAGATGGAAATGTTGTGATAAATACTGGCCCATGGCCAAACTAATCTCTAAAGCCTACAGCTTACAGCCCCTGTTGTCTTGTATGGATATTTGAATGGCAATGGGTTTTATCAGTATTTCTAAAGGCACTCATTTAATTATGTGGTTGTAAGAATTTTCAAAACCCCAAAGAATTAACACTACCAATACATATTCATATTTCTCAAATTAATTCAACCTGAGCATTTGAAAATATTAATTTAAAAAACACTAATTTATTTTTATTTCTGTAAACACTCAGAGCTCTTTTCTGGTCTCCTTTATGCACTCATTTTATTTTTGTATGATTACAAAAAAATGATGTAGTGAGCTCTCTTTCTTTAAGTTACATAATGCTGACAATTGGTGTAGTTACAATGGGGTGTATTATCCAAGAAAATTAACTCAAGAGAGATGGAAACCAGTAGCCCACAACAAAGGGCAAGTCCTATTTGTTTAACTCTTGTATGTTTGCACAGGGGAGCCTGATTCTGGTCCCACTAGTGTTAATTTCACTGACTTCTATGCTGCAGCACCAGATATAGTGGTAGGACAAGGGGTAATGGGCTCAAACTTAAACAGGGGAAGTTTAGATTAGATATAAGGAAGAAGTTATTTACAGTGAGGGTGGTGAAGCACTGGAATGGGTTGCCCAGGAAGGTTGTGGATGCTCCATCCCTGGCGGTGTTCAAGGCCAGGTTGGACAGAGCCTTGGACCACGTTGTTTAGGGCAAGGTGTCCCTGCCCATGGCAGGGGGGTTGGAACTAGATGATCTTAAGGTCCTTTCCAATCCTTAAGATTCTATGATTCTATGATTCTATGTACAGTTCCATGGGACCAAACCCCGACCAAGCAACTTCACTGAGCCGTTTATGTGTCAAGAATGTAAGGTGAAGGTTTAATGAGATAGGAACATGGACTCCTTCAGAATGCTCACTCCCAAGGAGCTTTTCCAAACAATGGTCTTTTCTTTGCTAAGTGTAAGAGTGAAGACCAGAAAGCAGAGCAGATATGACCATTGTTAGTCTGTTCCTGGTTGACTGAAGAATAGCTGCAGACTTCAGGTTTAAAATAAGCCCATCAAGGGAAGTGCTACTGTCCATACAAAAGCCAAACACAATCCTATTCAGTACAATGAGCAAGTGCAGGATCTCCAACTTCCAAACTATATCCCACATGGCATTGGTTTTGGCCACAGAGAAATGTTACCAATATGCTGATGTCCACTGTGCCTTACTTGTGCAGAGCAAGAGCTGATGGCCTCAGAAGTCTGGGGACCAATGCCTTAGGCCATGTGGGATACGCAGTTAATGCACAGGCTTGCTCCGTCACATCGACTCAAATTCATCCTTCTGCTTAGCACTGAAAAACAACTTTGTTTGTTTCACTGAAAGGTATTAAAAAATAAATATCAAGGGTGGTCAGCCTAAACAGATTTTTTGGGGTTATGTGTGTATTTGCTTTTTGAATGAGGAAAAAGAAATTATTTCCATGTAAAACAAAGCTTTGCTGTGATTTGAAAAACTGGACATTGTGAAGAGCCCAAAGGTTATTTTCCATAGAAATGAAAAAGCTTTATAAATAAAAAATGTTCTCAAAGTGTTTTACTGAAAAATGTTAAAAAAATCAAGTCTAACCTGGAAATTGGGAGGTTAATTTTTTTCCAAATTGTTTACTCTGTATAATTAATTTTGATTTCCTATGTTCTACATGGAGCCTATAGCAGTAATATCAAAACAGAAGCCATAACACTGCTCTTTGCAGGCCCCTCTGCACAATGGCATGGTTTTATAAAACTGAGATATATATAAAATACAAACTTTTCTGCTTGAGCAATTATCACTTTGACATCACACTCCAGGTATACAATGTTGTGTCTTTTGACAACTGTTGGCCCAGTTTGACAGGGCATACAGGTACCTTAATTAGGACTCTTTCTTCTCTACAAGCTCGTGTACAATTATTATGGCATCATTCTAACATATTTGCTACATACAGGAGAGAAAAATGACATCGCTTTTTAGCTGTCACTTAAACCAAACAATTCACAGGTATATATGGTTATTTCTAGATAACAGGATTACCAATTCTATTAGCAAGCAGAAACAGCAAGAAGATTAAATATTTTGAGAAACAAAATTTGCCCTATTCCTTCGGCACCTACCCTATTTCAAGTCCAAGAGTATGTCACGTAATTGATTTGGGGTTTTTTTTAGGCTTATAACCCACATACTGCTATCAGTTTAACATAAGTAATAACAAAACTAAATTCCCTATACTACCACTAAGGCTGCGTAAAAGACTTGCTTTGCTGTGGAAGCCATGACACAGGGGACAAAAATCTCTAATGAAATGCCTCATACATTGATTTATTCAGCTTTAGTGGTACCATTAACTGAAAATTGTTCTTTTCATGGGCTTAAAGAGCATGTGGTAGCTGTCGTTGTTCATGATTCAGTAAGAAAACTGGGTTTAAAATTACTGGTGCATTTGGGTGGATATGGGAAGGACGGAAATCTGTCCTCATTTTTTGTTAATTTTTCATATAACAACAAATAGAAGTCTTCTATATCTAATAATATATTAGATTCCATCACTAACACAACTGTCATTAAATAATCTCTTTAAAAAGTCTCCCTATTTAGAAAAAACCCTGCCTTTTTTCAAATTCTAGTAAGGTATATTTTGGGGGGAAAATACATACATACCACATATATATGTATATACAAAAATACTTATATAGATACGTATGCATATATATACACATAAGAATAACTAGGCAGTAAGCGTTTAAAATGGTATTTCAGTCACTAATGCAAGCAGCTAATCCTATTTACATTCATATTAGCCCTGGGTATCTTTTTCCCTAAGATTTACACATTTGTATGCTTGCATGAGTTGCACTGCTTTTTGCATGATATCAGTACTTTTGTAATTTAAATCTATAAAAGGCAATTTCTTTTAAATATACTTCCTAACAGTGGGTGAAAGAAGCACTAAACTTATTTAAGAGCTGTACACATCAGTAAACATGTGCACTGAACTCCAGGCAATGTGCTGTGAGAGAATTAATCTTATACTGTATTAGCTAAACAGAAAGATTCTGGGACTCCAAATAACAGGCACGAAAAATGTCCAAACATTTTTTTCCTATTACCTAGAAAATGTGTATTTTTTAGGATCATGATTTTAAAAATCCAAACCTTTTTTTCAGTGAGTAGTTAATTTGATATTTCCTTATTTTATTTTAAAATTTGTACAGAGGTAGTCCATAAATAACACTGATTAAATTTACTGATCTCTGACTACCTTCCTCTAATCTATTACCTTAATTCTAAGCAACATCACAGGGACCATGTTTTAAATAAACATCTGTCGTCTGCTTGTACTTCCTACAAATACATCGAGGCCAGAGTTAAGGATATTCTCAGTGAAATTATCAGGAATTAGAGGGTAGTCTTTTTGTAAGAGACATGAAACTCAAGGCATTTGTATGAGAAAGCCTTCAGATATGTTTGAGTAGAGCACTACTGGAATTGTAAGACTTGAAATGGATTGAGTGCAGTAACTAATACTACCTTTTTCTTTGATTTTTTAAGTTGTTTTCATATGAAACAACAAAATTCAAGCGTGGGGGAAGAGACCAATTTTGAAAATCCTTTCTAAAATGGTCAGTAAGATTAATTTTCATGTCCTATTAACATGTCCCGCAGAGGCTGGTGAACACCACGTTTCTGCCTTTCTTCTGTTGGTTAAGTCCATTTACTGCCCCTTGTCTTTTGTTCTACTCTCTTGCACTCCATCCTTCCTTTTTCCCAGATCCCAAGCAATTCTGCCCAAGCACCCCTGTGCTCTACCCACCTTGCCATATTTCCATGAACCTCCTGGCATGCTCTCTCTTTCCTTTGACTTTTGGAGCCTCTGTTACAGAGGCTTTGTATTTTGGAGCCTCTTTCTGCGTCACCCATCTTGCTTGTCAATGCCATTTGATAACAATGCCTTTATAACTGTGACTGTGATTATTCATGCATAAAAAGATGTTGGGAGCACATTGGAGACAAATATTCTCAGATTCTTAATGCTCTTCAAAAAAAACCCCACACCAATTTGCAAAAGAAAGGAGAAGGTGGTGAGAATTTATTGCTCCCCCAGCTCAAAATTTTGACAGTACAACCTTTATCTCAAAACAAGCCAGTGAATATTCTCTGACATAATCTGATAATCTGTTACCACATATAGATGTATTTGTGTGAGCTTCTATTTCTATACACCTGAAAAAAAAAGATCAAGTTGCCTAGAAGAGTACAGTTGACAAACTTATCGTAAATGGTGAACAGCCTAAAAGTAGATGTGAATTTCACATGTTGTCTCACCAAAATCTTCAAAATAATGGACACATATACCACCAGTAATTGCAGGGACACAGCTAATGCTTGCAAGTCTCAGGAACTGCCTTTAACAATGGCAGCACCACATTATTTCATGTCCTTTTTGGCCTTACCTTTAAAGGAATCAAGAGCACAATTCTGGAATGAAATTCATACATTAAGAAGGGCTCTTGCAGGTTGCCTTAAAGGAATGGTATCTCACATATGATGCATTCAGAGCTGGCTTAATGTGATTTCCTTTTTACCTACCCTTTAGGAAACAGCCCTGCAGAACAGTTTTTTTATTTTATTCCTAACATTTCAGACTTGAAAACTGGATGCAAATATAGTTTCTGCAATTCCCCAGTTGCCCAACAGGATCAACCAGAATTGATGTCCGCTCTTCAAATTTAGCAGGTTTTACACAGTCTTCCTTGTGTGTCAGATTTCTTTTTTCTTCTTCCTTTCCTCCCCCTACCGCCTTCCATTTTTTTGGGTGGGGATGAAGAAAGAGAGATGGGAGGGTGGTGAAGAAGAGGAATGGTGAAGGGCAAACCAGCAAACAATGGACAGCAATGGAAAGGGTCTATGTTGCTAGTTTTAAGTGTGGGGTTTTGTTCCAGCCTGTTTCAAGGACTGATACAGATATGAAGTCAGTGGCAAACTAACACCCTCAACTTTAGTTAAAAGAACTATAAAACTGAAATGAATGTATAAATAATATGCAACTGTCTAGACAGTATAGGTCACCTGCAAAGAGACTGGGTCAGGAAAAGATTGTCCATCAGTCAGACAACCATAACTGATTCTGATGCTAAATAATGGTTTAGATATTCAGTATTCTATATATGCGAAAGGCTTCACTGAGCATTGGAACTTCCCAACCAAAGTAGCCTTCTACTTATACATATCTTTATGCAGCTGTAAGAAAATGCACATGCTATTTAAACATTAAAATTAATGCTGAAAGAAAAAGCTATTTAGCGAGGGACTGGAACCAACCTATGTAATTGGCTTTTGGCAAAGCAAAAATAACTATCATACTCTACTCTTGATAAACAACCTGATCTTATGATACCAATAGAATCTTAAAAAGGGCAAGAATTAGAACTTTAGGGTAACAAAGAAACTTATTTCCACTTATAGAATCAGTTCACACATGCACTCAGGGAATTGTGTGCCACAGAGCCCTACTTTGCACTCTTGCATTTCAGAGCATCCTCCCAGGTATCCTAAATGTAAACACACTGACTACATATGTTTTTGGAAATATTCTGCGCATTTTAATGCACTTTTGGCTGCTATTTCAGCAAAAGAAGGTGGTGGTCTTCAAAGTAATGATACTGCCATCTTAATGTTTTCAGGATATATAGCAAGTTTTGGCAGGACTAGGGATAAGAGCCAAGACCTATTAAAAATATTTCATTTATTGGCAATTTATAAAGAACATTTATATATTTGCTAAAAAGCAAAAAGAAAATATATGGATAATAAATCTGGCATATGCACCAGCTGGCACAGCTGAAAAGCAGGTGTTATGGCTGCAAAACACAAGCAAGGGCTGGGTGCGAGTCCCAGTCCCAACCCAAACGCATTCCAGAGTAAAAGACAGAGGATGCAGCAGATCACTAACTCCTTCCAGAGGTGGTTTAATTTCAAGGGAGCTCCACATGGATGCATCACTGCATGCCTATGCAACATGCTGCCAAACACATCTAACAATATATTCGTGTACTTGGTAACAGACTTCCATCAAACCAAACTGCAACATCAGTTGTATAATAGCTCGTTATATTGGCTATATTACAACATGCCTTCTAAATCCTACTGGTGTTTATTCTGAGGGGAAACACACAGTTATCCCTATATTCAATTCTGAAACTTGTTAGTGTGTTGTAACTTTATTTATTAATGGACACAACTTAATTTCCTATGAAAAAAATATTTTTTGCTACATTTATGTCTACAAATGCTATCAAAAATTTCTGCACAGAAGCTGCAAAATTATTGTTTGATCTTAGATTATGCAGGCGTACCCTAGTTCAACTTGAATATGAGACATCAGCCATAGTAAGAATTTTAAACGCTACATATAAACAGAAAGAAAACCCAAAACACTGTGAAAGTTAAACGCAAAGCTTGATTCTGCCAGTCCTGTGGCTATGACTAGTGAAGACTGCACTGAAGTAAGAGGTTTTACATTCAGCAGTGATAACAACTGGCCTCAAGTCGCACACGAGTCTTTTGCAACTTATACCAAGCGGAGGCAATTCAGCACTTCCAAAAATCACATCTACAAACCCAGGTCAGGAAGCTCACACACACACACTGCACTCTGACACTTCGCAAAGAGTACAAAACCCTGGCCTGCAAACCTGAAGCGAGTTTCCTATGTTTGAGGATTCAGATGCTGGGAGAAAACACAAAGAGAGGGACATAGCCAAGTTTCTTCTAGGGCTTCACTGCAAAACCTTTGCCCATTTCTATCAATGGAGTATCATTAGCCCCTTCTGTCTCTTTACTAGACTTCTCAACTTATACTCTAACCCCCAAAATGCTTAAAAGTCAATATTACATACAAGATTTGAAAATTAAAGAGTTGTTTTTAATCAAGGCTGACAAAACGATGAGCACATTGAAGTTATCATTTAAACCGTATGGGCTAATCCTGCTCTTAATTAAAAAGACTTCTTTCCAGTTGAGAAAATATAAAATCAAGATATACACTGTTAAATTAAAATGTTACATTTGTGGAAGATATTTTGCAGGTTTTGGAAGGAAGAGATTTCATGAGAGATCCTATTAGCTGATACTATTCTTTGTTTCTCCATTAGCAGCTTACAGGCAGAGATTTAAGGCTCGGATAAAAATAGCTTATGCCAAAATAGGTGTTTCTGAATAACTTCACTTGTGGACACTTTTATTCTGGAATAAGAATACAGTTATTCAGAAATACCTAGCCCTACTTTAAATTCAGACCCTGCATTAATCCAAATTAGCTTTCAAACACAGCCATCCCTTAGGCTATTAGAAGCCTGATTGTGTCTGGTATTACAAACTTGTGTAAGAGCCCTCTCCAGCCATTCTGCCTCTAATGAAAAGTATTCCAAGTTGCATTGTGGAGAAAGCAAACTCAGGCTTACATTGTAAATGATTTCGAGTCTTTATATCCTGTTTTTTCTTGTACCTTTTTAATAATGATCTCTGTCAGCTGTACAAAGTGGCTTTGTCACTGCCATCAGGTACCCCTACTTCATCTGATTGATTTCATAAACCAGGGTTCAAACATGCACTGCTGGTTTGGAATTAAACATTTATTTTGAGTCTGTAAGACTCCGCCCTATAAAGTTAGAGAATATCTGGGGGGCAGTAGAGAGTCTTCAATGCTGCAAATGGAAAAGCTTTTCATTTGGGATGTGTCACTATCATTTCACTATTTTTAAAGTACTGTTCAGTCAGGCACATAACGAATGTTTTTTTGTAAAAGTCAAGTAGAAGAAAAAGAAAATGTAGTTAGGCTTCTTTGGAAAACATCCCTTGTCTCTATGCATGGTATTTTCTTCCAGATGCCATAGCTACTTTATAAACAGAGCTCAGTAAGTAGCTCCAAATGCTTGCCTACACTTGAAAATTGACTTGGATCAAGACAGAAATGTGAATTTATAGTATAATACGTTTTTATGAAGTTGTTCTTTTCACGATAAGCCCTAAAGTGCTTTTTCATACATGGATATTCCTTAATGAAAGGTACCTTGAACTACGTATTCAGCATGTAAAGCAAGGAAGCAGACAATTTTTACATATTTTTGCTAAACACAGACAATTGCTGGAACCCAAGTTCCACTTGAAAGAAAAAAAGAGAAAAGAGAAAGAAGATGTCCATTGTTACTCAGTGTAAGGTTAAACGAGTTTCCAGTACAGTCCCTCCCTCAACACTCCTCACCCATGACTACGTCAGTATAAACCCAATTCATTACTGACAGCAACTTTCAAGTATCCTTATTTCTTAAAAAGAAACAATAAAACCCAGAAGAAAATGTAACAGCCGTTAACCAGCTGGGAAAGCAAAGTGCTGCAATCTGTCAAGGAAAGAAAAAATAGAAAAATAAAAGGGAGGGAGATTTCAGGGCTTCAGAGAACAGATTTTGTCAAAATTAAAAGGACACCTGCAAAGGAGCATGGTGGGGGGAAAAAGTATATTATCAGTGTGTCCCCACACAAGGGAAGGAGAACACGATCAGAAATAAGGGTACATTTCTGTGCAGTCTTTCATCAAAGAGGGCTTTTCCCTCGAGTGTAAATGGTACAAATTACAGAATTGTCCAAAACATTTAAAATCCTAATGGCTGAATATGGCATGAGCTGTCAAGGTATTCATGTGGCTGTTCCCTTACCCTCACAGTCTGAACTGTGGTTTAGCACTTTCTAAAGCACCCAGCACCAGGCTCAGGGTACTCCTGTTCAATGGAACCAATGCCCAGCACTTTTAGAAGACCCATGCTCAGTTAAGAACAGTGATCATCAGCTTGTATGCTGGGGAAATAAACAAAAACAACCTGCCTTAACCCTGACCGCTGAAAATACACTGTCCAGCTTAGCCAGAACTACAGTGATTCCTGCTCAATCCTGTGACAGAAAGCTCAGAGGTGACCAAATTCAGGAGACAGATCAGGGCTCTGGAATCAAGGCGATACAGGAATTTCCTTGCAAAATGGAGTAAGATGCCTCCTCTCCTCTCCTGGATTTTGCACCAGCGAGGTGCAGACACTTATTTTGCATCTTTGTGAAGTGCCTAACTCTTCCCATGCATGCAGGAATGGCCGGGAGCAATGTGACCATTGCAGTAGCATCGGTCCTTGTGCTGAAAGGGAACCTATGAAGATTGTTACTTCCAATAAATCTGTTTCCAGGTACTTCCTGACCACGTGACCCAGAGCTTAGTCCACTCCATGTCTGTTAAAAGCATTCCAGACACTTACACAGAAAGCAAAGCACTTGTGGCATTGACTTACATATTTTCATATATTCCTTACTCACAAAACTCCTATGCTTGCATACACAGTAGCACAGAACAGTAGTGCAGTAGGTTTCTAGCATAGAATAAGAGCAAATCTGTAATGTTATGAGGAACTGAAGAACTATTCACCTCATACTTTGGCTTCAGTTTACCATCACCTCAGAGCTTGCTGCTGGCCACAGCACCAATGCCACTCTGAGCAAGAGGGCAGGAACAGGTAATTGAGAATGGAGGACCATGGTACACTGGAATACTTAGGCTTAAACTGTTGTGAAACCAGATGCAGTAGTTGCACCATTGCAAGCTTCTGGCTCCAGAGGCAGCTTCCTTTTCCAGTTGCACTTTTATGCATCTTTCTACATTTCCACACACAAGGCACTGCAAGTGTGCCATACTTGCACAGCCAGAGCCATTTATCTGAAAAAGAGAGCCAGAATGGACAGGGATAAAAACTGGATCCCTGGTAACAGTAATGTCCATTCACATTGCTGAAAACAACTCTAGTCCTTTAGGAATGTCAGGGTATCTGCATGCATATTCGTATCTGTCCTCTCACAGTTCAAACAAGGACAGTTATCCCAAAGGAAGCAGAGGTTGGACTTTATGGCACTAATATTCTCTACTTGCTTCCTGAATTACATTTAAGCAATTAAACTAGTTAACTGTTTACTGCTTTAGAATTAAAATTTGTCAAATGAGAAGCTTTTTTTGAAATAAAATTTTATTGCCATTTTAAACTATATTTTAAAACAACACTTGGGGTGACTGTAAATATGCAATGAATTTAATTTTTACTTGTTAATTCAATTGCCTCTGCCAACACCGTTTTGCTGGTTTGGTTTTATTTTCGAGATCTATTTACATTTGACATACCTGAGGATCAATCTGCCTTTATGATCCAGAATTAGAGTTTTCTTAGAGAGCAGCAAAGCAACATTTAAAAGGCAGTCTAGGGTGCTTTCTTAAATATTAAATTCTTCTTTCTAATTCAGGAAAGGAAAAAATTTCAGCTTTAATATTTCTTTCTGTATATTGCCTATGTATTGGAGTGCATTTTATAATTTTGGGGAGGGGTGTGTGTGCTGGTTTAACCAAAAAAAGATAACAGTCTGTTACAAGTTCAGTGATGGAGAAAGAGGTGCCAACTTTCCTGCAGGTGAAACAAAGTTCGTAATCAGTGTCATCAGCTGACCTTAGAAAAAGAGAAAGGTTTGTAAGTGACAAAGATCCACATAGCCAGAGGCATGAGAGGAAACTGTGGGAGAATTGCTTTGAGTTTAATGGTATACAGAGCACCATGTTGTATGGTCATTTAGACCATGATCTCAAAAGCCTCAATGAGGCTATTTTATACAGTGTGCCATCGAAAGTCAACGCTCAGTATGTGAAATTAAACATGAGTAATCCTTTGCAGAACTGGGGCCATATTTAGTTAACCTTTTGCAAGGGAAAAAAAAAAAAAAATCTTAAGGTTTCTTTCTAACATTCAAGTCCTTCTGTATTTTAATAGGAATGGGGATTCTGTTTCATTTTTGCCACTCAATATTTACATGGTTGAAAAGAAAATAAAATATTAATCCAATCTAATCTTTTTAGAATCAAAATCCCAAACAACACATACAAGAAATGCTGAGGAACAGATAAGCAAGAGGGAAAGTCTTTTATACACAGCCTTGCATACAGTTAAATCCATTTTAAGAGTCTAACCTTAATGAGAGCTTAGAGATTAAAAAAGAAAACTTTTTTTTTTTTACATGTAGAACACTTTGAAGAACAAGATGCCTTTAAAAGTCTGTCCCTGTCGACAAGTCAAGGATAACAGGAAATCATGATCATAGAGATGCCAGAAAAATTAGTCAGAATGTATCACACTACTAGATCGATCTACTTCCCCAAACCAAGAACGTGGTCTGGACAGCAGAGAAAAGGAAAAACACAAACCACATTTTTAAGACAAGAAACCAGCAAAAAGGTGATTTTTTTTTTTTTTTTTAAGAAGTTACAAGCTTTTTGATTCCTGTATGCATGTGTGTGCATTAAACGGGAAAAAAAAAGAAAAAAAGAAAGAAAAAGAATAAAGAAAATGCCAGAAAAATGCCAGCCCAGTAATATATCCCAAAGTTTAAATAAAGAAGTGCACATTTTACCTCAACTGGCTGCCTTAGAGCAAAGGACCTCCCCCAGGTACTATACTGAGTTGTCCTCACACCACCCATGGACAGTTCATCACAGCCAGACTTCAGTTTTGCAGTGTTTGTCTGAATAGTCACCTCTAAGCACTTCTGCTTTGGCCACTGAAATACCACTGAAGGACAGCTTCTAAGGACACCACGGTTGCTATTCTCAAAAAAAATAAGTCCTGTGAGGATGCAGAGTCCATTTTCTTTTCACCACTGAACCATCTCTTGAAAACAAAGTTGTTCTTCATCAAACTCTGGCTTACATACCTCTACAGCTACAGCTAATTTATTTTTCAATTATTGAGCTACAAACAATGACAAATACGAAATAAGCTTAAAGACAATGGCAGTAGCATTCTAGCCTAATCTTCTAGCTATCTGTGGGAACCTTGAACATATGAACATAAGCTCAAGGTTATGGTCCAAGGAGGTCTCCAAAGAGAAAACTAACAGTGTCTAGGCAAAGGGAGTTTTACAAGATATAAATATCCTTTTCCAGTTTGACCATCAGTCGTGCTATTCAGAAAACAATGCTCAGGGTGAAAAGGTATCTAGAAATAATATTGTGCATTGGTATTTTTCATAACATGGAACAAGAAGTTTTACCAGGATGCCTTCAGGAAGCCACAATGAGTGATGTCAGTCAAGTAGAAGGAATATCTAAAAATCAATCAACACCAGGGAAATATTAAGCTAGTTTAAACAACAGAAATATCCTGAACCCTCACATTTGCATGAGATACCATTAACTGATCAAGACAACAAGGGGATCCTGTCCAGAACAGCAAAGCAGTTCCATGTCTAGTCTGACCCTGTGCCCATTAGTTTCCATGTCTGCAAACAAAGGCTTTCAGGGCAACAGATAAGGCCAAATTCATCCTCACTTCTACTGTCTTTAAGCAAAGCAGTTAAAGAAGGATTGGCCCCAAATCTCCATTCTTCCATGGGAAATGGGGTACCATTTTAAGTCAGGCATCTCAACAAAGCAGTAGTCAAACAGATAGCTGCCTTTGTCCCTGCTACTGCACTCCTTGTCATACACTCTTCCTGAAAAAGTTATTCAGCAGCTTTCTGACAACGGGCTCTGAAAAGAAATGTGTGATCTAAAAGAAACTGAACAGGGTACTGTTCTTGTCAGAAAGGGATCAAATCCCACGTCAGTCAGAGCACAGCAAACTATCTTCCACTCTGTCAGCTACGATTTGCCTGTTTCCTTCCAGCCAACTGTCCTCAAAAAATAAACATCACTACACAAAAAGCAATTCAAGCTGCAGCACCGAGCTAGGTACAGCTTATTCCCAAGCCACCTGTCCCAGATTCACTGGACTACATCACTGGATGCTGGATAATATGGTAGAAGAGAACACACAGAAGGCAGTTGCACCCAGACTGCCAACTGTAAACAAAAAATTATATAGGGAAAGTTTATATCTCAAGAATTCATTCTTCTTATTCACTGACACAATGAATTACACATTGTTTTCTCTAAATTGCCTTATAAATGAATCTATTTTGCAAATTACTTTTCTCCAGCTTGTCTATACATGTTTTTCTATCTGTTTTTCTACATGTTTTTCAGAAATCCACATACATTGAATGGTCTTGTAGATTATGTGGCATTGGTTTTCTGCAAACTTCCTTCTTGATTGAAAGAAAGAAGAGGAAGTCATGAGAGCTACTGAAAACTCTCACCAAGAGGGAATCAGAGCTGGCAAAAACACTAAAATACATTTGGGGCTGCTAAACGTTCTGCTGTTAGGACAAGAGTGAACATGTGTCATTCACAAGTCATTCCTTGGACAAGTAAGTGAAATTTATATTTCAATTCCTCGTTACCCTTATGACATATAGCAAGTGTGCACAGACATAGTCCTGGTTGTGAGGTATGACATTTTTCCCTGTTTATTTAACAGCTTCTGTGCAGGGAGCAAGGAGAGGAGCCTTGCACATTCTGACCTTTCTGTAGCATCCCTTCAGAGGATAGCTGAAGCTAGCGCAAATTCTCAAGTCCAGAGGAGTAGCTGCAGTTCCATCCTGCGGTCTTGCAAACAGAGTTTTTGCATGTTTACGAGTATGGCCAAAGCTTGATGCACTCTTAACTTTCCCCCAACGTGAAGAATGCTCTTAACTTCGGAAGAAAATTCAAGGGGAACCTTATTTTAATTTTGTAGTACTCATCCCAGCATCCTACACTGCTTTTGTTTTGTTCTCATTTTTACCAATGACACCATAGCTCCAATCAATGCTACAGAAATATCTAGGAATCATGGCTGGTATTGCAAATTGTCAAAATAATAACTGAGGTCACAGACCACCAAGCTGCTTCTGTGTGTTAGCTGAAGCAGGAAGTTCAGTTCTCGGAAAACCCATACGCTCACATAAGTGCAAAACTCCAGCACTACTATTGGCAAACAGAAGACACTCCACCCACTGGCATCCATTCAATATGGTACTTCCACAGGTCATGTGGTTTGCCCAAAGATAGTCACTTCAACTTATGAAATCAACATTAAAAAATGTCCTCTCCAGGAGAAAACCTGAACAGATCTGGAAGTTTGTGATGGGGAAAATATGTTATTTATTTATTTGTCTTGATTCAGAACACATACAATTAACACACTAACACGTCTCAACCAACACCCATCATTCTTATGAGCAAAGTCATCAGATTGAGGTTTTTGTCTATTTTACATGCAAACGTACATAACTAACTAGACAAATGGAGTAGAATAGTGAGTCTTATTGTTAGAAGACCAGTATGCATATATTGTCTGGGTTACTGACAGATTATGGAGAATCATGGAGAACGTGGAGCACTTTGAGCTCTCCAAAAAAGATCTTTTTCAATCCATTTCAGATGGCCATGTTCTTGCTTTTGTAAGTAAGGGACAATTCTGGTATGTTCTGTTCTATTAAACATATATAATTCATTATCCAGAATATACATATAAACACAGTGCCAGAGTCCAAAGAGCATTCCGTTTAATGACAGTACTGTAATTCACAGACCTATTTCATAGGTCACTATTACAATTCAAATACAAATAAAGTCTTCATGCAACATAAACATACATATCTTTATTACCTGGATAAATATTAGCTATTGGAATGATGAACTGTTTCTTGGTGGGATCTCAGCTGTCCTCAGGAAACTGGAACTTTGTTTAAATAAAGTTCCAGTATGGGAAATGGGCATGAATTGGAGGAGACACCTGTCTCCTTCCACCTGCCTATTTAACTGGAAAAGCTCACAAAGCCTGCAGTCAAACCCTACGGTTCAAATTATCACCAACACCATCAACAAGATGCTAAAAGTTTACTCAGTGACCAACCTAACTGCTCTAATTTGCTTTGTGATTCCCAAATCCCTTCTCCAATGACTCAATATTTCTTCCATTATTCACATGTGGCAATGGTACTATAGGTACTAAACGGGAGTAAACTGCTATTTGTTTCAACTGTACTCTGATATAGCAAGCTAATTTCTCAAATGTGTTTAAAGACGTTCTTTTCCCAGATACTGAATATACTCAACTCTCTGTCTGAGGGCAAAGATAATAAGGTATCTGAGTAGGACAGCCATTCTACTTTTCCTTGCTACATTAAAAAAAAAACAAAACCAAAAACCAAGAAAAACAACAATAACAAAAAAATCACAGCATATTAAATGCTAAAGCAGAGTGCAAGGAGTAAGTTCAAAAGTGAAATGTTCCCAGTAGGTATCTGTAACAGCAGGTTTCACTTAAAGTGGATATCACTTTACTGGTTTTAACAAACTTTAAAGTAAGTGTCCTAATGCTACTCATTTTGTGTATCTGTTTTACGTCAGTCACAAATCTGTATCATTGTAAGTATCTGCCTGATACTTATAATGAATTTTTGTAACTGGAAAGCACACTTAGTGTATGGATTAAATTAAGAATGGTTTTACAAAGCAGCATGATAGCAATCATTTATGTTATTAACTCACTTTTTTACATATCTGCTGATATGTTGTTAAAGCATGTTAAAATATGGTATGGTAATCTATTCCAAATACATCAGTAAGATAAATATATTTAATTGAAACAGAATCAGAAATCAGTTTTATGAGACTCAGTTTCAAGTCACTGAAATATAGGAAAGTTTCTCTAATAAAATGATTAATTTTTAATTTGTCATACTACTTTAATTCAATGGAGAATGGCTAATTTTAATAAAACTGAGTCAGTGCTGACGGTGAAATCTTACACACAGAGAATCCTAGGAGTGCAGCCTGGGAGCAATACCTTGAATACTGAAAAAGTATTCCCCAACATGGGAATTTTACATTATTGCCTGCACCTGGAACACCCTGGATGTTTTCATAGCCCTTGGTCTCTCTCACTTTGAGGATGAAGATGATGTGCAATGTCGGCATCTGTAAGGCAGTTTAGAGGAGTTGAGCACACACCTGCCAGTGATCTCCCACAGGAGCATGCACCAAAGTTTCTTAGCTCCTTCAGAAAAAGTCAACCCCAAAAGAAATGTTGTGGGTCTGTTTTCTATATGGATAAGTAAAACAACAAATGAAGAAGGATCTGGGAGTAGCGGGGCTGCCCAGATTCTCAGTTATAACTCATTATTATGATTCAGTCTTCTTCCCCTCAGTCCTCTTCCAAAACTACACCTTTGGCTTCCCCCTGTGACCTCACAGATTTGGGATAGATAATGGCCAGCACAAAAAGTGCAAACTGGATTTAAGTAGCTGTCCTTAGAGATGAGAGAGTTCACACATCTGGCCTTCAAGGCACTTTGAGCTCAGACATAGCCTTGAAGAAGTGATAACAAAATAGTGAGAAAATGGGAGAAGGAACATCATGCACTCTGCTAAAGGGACACAAAATCATCTTATCTTTTCAGTCACATTCCTTCAGGTGCCAGTGTCCTTCAGTGTACACATACCCAGGGGCAGAGGAGAGCAGTTGAGGTACATTTTGCTCCATTTCCTGTACCTTTTATTCTATCTGGGTAGGATATTCATTGCTGTCATCCAAAAGTTTCCCTTTTTTCATCCTGAAACAGTTTCTCAATGCTAAGGAATGTGGCACTTTATGCAGTTGTTTACAGAATGTTAACCTTGAGACCTTTTTTCCCAACCATCTTCTAAAACGTAGACTCATTAGCAGATGGTGTAATTAAATCTTCTGTAAAGCCTTTAATTTTGCTATAATACTTGATTCTGCCTCAGCCAGCTACCCTGTTTCTGACTCCTCTAGGACAAGCACACAGTATACACACATTTGCCAGTCACCAAAGATCAGGAATAGTCATTTGTAGAAGGGAAGGTAAAAATCATCTTGGGGATTCCAGGAGCAAATAGTCATATCAAATGCATTTCCAAGGCAAAATTAAATTGTTCCTTAAGGCTATAATAAAATCCAGCCATTGAGCTTATTTTAGGAACATTTCATTGATCCAACAGTATGAAAAAGAAAGGCTGAACTCGATTAGAAAGAAAAATTTTAGCAGGCGCCACATGTATTTGAGCTGCAGGACGAACCTGTTGTATTCCCCTCTCCTCTTCCCCCTCAACACATGGGTCTTGTCCCTGGAAGCCGACAGAGGTCTCAGAAATGCTAAGAGTCTCCTGTCCAACTGCAAAGACCATGCCATGGTGTCATACATATATTCACCTGCCTTTATCATAGCAGTTATACCTCTAAGGACTTACATGGAGAGACCTAAAAATAGCAAACTGCACTAAAGCTGCAGTGTTTAATGCCTGCTCTTCCATGGCTAAAACTTGATCATAGGCCAGTCGTCCTCCCTCCTTTATGTGCAAATGGGAGGGGGAGGGAAGACTATTACTCCTTTAAAAGGCCCTAAGTGCTGCAAAGTGTCCTCTGCAGTAGGGGTGAAACAGGGACTTTACCTTTGCCTTCAAAACGCTAACAAAATCTCCTAGGTAGCTATTACTACTGTTTGTTTCCATCCAATACTCTTTAACTGAAGTCGTTGCTTGAGCACTGGCTCATAATACAAAAGGCACATAGCCATAGTGTGAACATGTAGAATGTGCAATAGCAGAAATTGTAATTATTTTTCTGTGCCCTCTTCCAGGTATGCACAAGCACAGTGTTTAAAACTGCCAGACATCAGCAGTTAGACACATCTAGAAGCCATAGTTACCCCCATACAGGGAGAATTATGATTTATTGTAATTTTGAGATTATACAACAGTTACTTAGTCATTTTAGAGTACAAACGACTACTTTAATAAGCTTACAGATAAGTTATTAGTGTGGTGGTGAACTCCTTTGAAATAGTAATTTAATTACTCCCTCAAAAAATCTACAACATCTAGCACACATAAAAGGAAAGGAGGCATCTCATGTACCAACTTGTCCAACAGCTATAAAGACATAGGGAGACATGAAAAGAAGATGTTGAAATATGTATAACCACACAGTTCCACAATAATGGGAGTCAAAAAGATATCAAGGATCTTTGCAGTCTTCAAACACTGCTAGAGGGCACACACACACACACACAAAAAAAAAGAGCAAAACAAACAAAAAAAATTGTTTTCAACTGGCTGTATCAGTACTTTGACTCTTATTTAGACTGCAAGTTTTTCAAGGGCCCGAATCCTCTGACTTAGATGCATGCTGTTTAAAATCCATGTCCCTAACCGATAACTAATAATGCTCCTAAAAAAGTTACTGCAATATTTATACCTATCTGTATAAATAAAAACACTAAATAAAGAGAAATCACTTGCAGGTTATAGCACTTTTTCTTATAGCACATCTACACCACCAGCAACATGCCTTCAACAGACATATTCCGAGTAGATTTAAGCCACCTAGATGAAATGCCACAAGATATGTAACTGCAGCAGTACAGAGTTCACCACACTCAACCACCCAGTTCTACAGCCTGCTGAGATACGGCATTAGCAGAAGCCAGCATAGTGATATCCACACCATGGGTCAGTCCAACAGTTACAGACCCCCTTTCTCAGCTATGGTTTTGTTTCTGCAGCCTGTTCTAGGGAATGACTTTTTTCTGTCCCACAGTGATCTGCAGAGCCACATAAACAGGTGAGGACATGAAGATGCCCGAATACAGAAAGAAAACTTGCATGACCAACATAAGGTATAAGTTCAATTCAAACAGTAAAGGTGATGGTTTCAAAAGCAGAGATTCATCTACTTCTACAGTCCCGTTCAAGAAAATAATTTCTACTGCTACACAAGTAGGAAGTGATGTTTTCTCCCTGCACATAAAAGAATGATTTCCAGTCCCTTTTAAAATCCAACACCAATACTAAACTTACTTATTTTACACACTGGTTTAGGCAGAAATCAATTATCATCAGCACTTGAATCCATTCTAAGGGAAGTTTGAGATGTGCATCTCCCCAAAATATGCATGAGTTTCTCAGACACATCATGGCCAGAGGCGATGGACAAAATTGTGTAGACAATCCTGGTTTACATAAACCACAATTTATCCAAATGACCCCCCAAAAGGTTATATCCTTGTGCTACAAATACAATATAACATAATTTCTTGGCTCAGACACTATTTTGGTGCCCGTGTTGGGTACTAACCAACCCATGCCAAGATCCTTACTGTTTAAAGATATCTTCTTGGACGTGTAATTCATGACATATACACTAAATTAGTAACAGTTAACATGTACTGAGTGCATAAATGCTTAACAAAGAAAAATACTGCTTTGTGCCCAAAATCAGGGAGCCACACACTGTGAAAGCAGATATGTTTCTCTGAAAGACAAAGCATGTTATAGTAAATATCCATTCCTATTAATTAGGAATGCTGTCACTTAAGGTAGCCAAATTCTTATGTACACATGTGAAATTTATATTTTCTTTTAAAAATAGGAAATGCCATCGTCATTCATCACTAGGTCTTGAATAAAAACTACTGGTGATTTGGACCACAACGTTCTGCCTATCAGTATGCATGAATAGGAAAAGCAGTGCTAGACGAGGAGTTCGGAAACCCCTGACTACATGATACACCCTCACATGAAGCGCCTCAGTCACAGACACCATAGGATACACAGCCCATGCTTTACCCATAGCAAATCTCTGGGAAACAAGAGCTGCTAGATTTTAATAAAAGGGAAAGCAATGCAACTGAGAGACAGTCGATGTCTTTGGCAACTGTCCAGTATCATTTTCCCTGGGCTTTTGTTGTCTTACCACCTACAAATTGAGATTTATTCTAGTCCTTACTATCCATGCATCCAACAGTCACCAGGAGCCCTGAAGGGCTTCAGGTGACCTGCGTGAGGCAATGCGGGCCTTTAAGTACATGTTTAGGGATAACGCTGGAATCCAGTTCCTCTTTTGGTCCGTGCACCAATGAACAGTAAGTCTTAAACTGACCACTAGAGCAAGTGCTCTAGCTGTACCTGGACTCCAGCAAACCCACAAATTCACCATATTAGGGACTGATAAAACAGTTGTTTTATCAGTTGTTTCCTTAATCAGCCATCAGCTGGACTCCATTCAAACCAATTCATGACTCAGATGCCACCAGGTACTAGGGAAAGTAACAAATTCCCAGTGACTTGGTCAAGCAGGGTAATTGCCCAGAACCCAATAACTTTATCGCTGGAGATATTGTTGCCAGTTCTCTCAGATGCCCTGTAAACTTAAATGACTCTTCAGATAAGGATGGGCAGACTTCCACGTGATGTTAACCTCAGAGAGAAGCATCTTGGGAACACAAGTCGGTCACAATTCCCTCTCTCTTCCAATCTATAGGCAAGCCAATACCACGAGGTACAGAGAATTAGTCAATAACAACAAAGTTACTACTTTTTGCCCCAAGCACCCAAAAAATTACAGAGAAAACAAAGCTATCCAAAGGGAGATGTTGCAAATTCTTTTATTATAATTTGATATTTCAAGTTTATGGTGGTGAAATGGGGAATTTACTTATGCAATTTATTTGGATGTAGAGCCTCCATCTGCCCCAGACACAAGAGCTCCATTTAGCAGTACCTTGTAAGATTAGGTACTGGCAATATTACTTCAAAGAAATTCTTGACAAATGTTTTGTCAACATTTCTAACGGCAATATTTGAAATGAACCTCCCGTAGAAATGATATATAAACAAACAAACAAACCTGGCAGGATGAGAAACTAATCTTAACACTTAAAAAATAATTAAATGAGGCAAGGGATTCTGGATTTGTTCAAAGAACTAAACATTGGAAAAAATACTATACTTTCCAGGTGAATTTCATGAGGAATTTTTACAAATTTGTCGTTTTCAAAAGCCTGCAAACATTGACTTACAGAACAGAGTAAAAGAGGAAGACTGGATTCACTGGTGGAAGCTGAGCATTTGGTACACAGTTTCTTTTTTTTAAACTCAAGTAGGGTAGGTCACTGACTATGTAATAGTTCCTCCCAAGGTAATTTACTGTGATGCTAAAAATGGTCCCAGAATATCAGAGGCAAGATTTTATTTTATGATAAAACTAAAAAGCATATAAATTATGGTTGGCAAAATAACCAAAGATAACACTAATTTATGTAAATATGTACTGTACAATACAAAGAAATATTCATTTTTGAGGAGCATATAATAAGATTAAAAATCCTGCTGATTAAAGCAAATAGCATTTTTAATGCATTTTGAGTTAGATGGAGAACGTTTCCAACATGAAATAGAATTCTGCTAAATTCAAAATATAAATAAAAGAAAATTAAAGAATTAATTAGAAACAAGCCGTATTTCTGATCACAGCCAAGAATACAAATCAGATAAGATAAAAAAGAATTTTGTATCAAGTATTGTCTATCACCTACCTCATCTGCCTGTGTGATCACAACTTCTGGGATGCTGCCGCTGCTGCTGTCATCTTTTCATCTTCGCGCTGAGCTTCTTCTGTTCCTCCATGAACTGATAGATCCGAAGAACCACAGCCTAGCACTTCACCAACACACTCATCTTCTGGGAAGTCAGCACTGACTGAAGTCTCAACATCTTCTACAAAGGCTGACAGGGACTCTTTGTTAGCACTGCGCATGCTGTCAGAGGTTACCTGAGCCTCGTCAAAGGTCTGGTGTCTCAGGATGACAAACTCTGTTCCCTGTTGAACAAAGACAAGACAAGACATAAAGGCCTTTCAATAGGACACTGATTTCTTTAGCTTTGCCGTGAACTATATTTGATACATAAGGGATCCTAAGCGTGTATGATGCCGAAGACTATAACATTTCAAAGCTTGTACACTATCTTTTGCAAAACAAAATTATTACAGCAACATTCGATGCCGAAGACTATAACATTTCAAAGCTTGTACACTATCTTTTGCAAAACAAAATTATTACAGCAACATTCATCTATTTCCACAGAGAAATCCTTCACACATAAAACCAAAGAACCCTGTGTGCTTTCTGTATCAAATAAACAAACAAGTCTCAGCAAGAAGAATAATTTTTTCAACGCACTCACTACTACCACAAGACTCAGACTATGCTCCCAAGTCAAAGCATTGCAGGGTTTTCTTCCCCTCTCCAAAACACCCGGTGCAGGCTGTTGCTCACAGCAGCAAGCTGAGCTACACAGCTCTGTAATCCATCAGGAAAATGAGTTTGGCTGTCGAGGAGGGCTGTCAGAGTGGTATTGGCACTGTGGTTAAACTCATTATATTAGCATGGTGTTTATATACAAAGTACAACACACTATGCATCCAAGTAATTCAAGCTCAGGGCAGTGTTATTAAACTCTTTCCTTTCCCACATTTTTGATGTTCCATCTCCTGCTAAATTCCAAGGTTCAGCACTGGGAGGATTCTCATCTCTTCAGCCTGCAAATATTTATGGCTGGACGTGTGAGAACATACAAACTTTGGGGTTTTTTAATGCAAATCCACAGATGTGCACTATGCAATCTTGTTATGCAGCATTTGGTTTTAAAGAGGTATTATTTCATTACAATTATTACTCTAATTGTTTCTACTCCTGGCCTTTGAATAAAATAACTTGACATTACATGTGGGGTTTTTTTTTCTTTTTCAAGAAATTGGCAGCATATGACTTTCCAAATGACACAGGACATAATTTAGTACAAAAAGGAAATGTTCTGTGACTAAAATGACATAATGTTGATTTCCATGCAAAGTATGGTCTCAAGGATTTACGGAAAAGACAAGAATGACCACATATAAGTCTAGAGTTTCACTTAATAAATCCGTGTAGCAGATTTACACTGGTCAGTTATATACCCCAGTAAACCCACAATGAGCACTGTTCACTCACAAAGACCAACACTGACATCTGCATTTGGGAAAAGTTCAGCTCTTTAGGAACATCAGGAGAACCTTGAATACATGTAAAACTCATCCTACGAGAGCATCACCATAATATAATGAGCAAGTTCCCCTTTCATAAAAGTAAATTAGCAAGGTATACATGTGCACTCCTTTACATAGTCAGAAAACTGCTGTGTTGTTTAAAATCTGAACACCACATACCACTGATCTACATATTTTCGTGGTACAACTTGCAATTATGTTGTATCTCAATGTAAATCACAAAATCAGTATAAACCCACAGCAAGTCCACCCAGTATTTCCTCAGGATGTTGCAGATGCCCAAACATTTCTGACACGTTCAGAAAAGCAACACACAAATTGCAGGACCAGCTCAACTTCTCAGAAATGGGTCTAGTTCAGTTCCTGCCCTTACATCTCTGCAGACGATCCCATTTGCTGTCAGTTGTGTAATACGGGCAACTTTCCTACTAGTCAAGCGGAAAAGATGGGAATCCTGTGCACCCAGTGTGACACGGCACTGGAGGAGTGAGCATTAAATTAGAGTGAGAGGTTATAAGTCTGACAGAAACCTGATCTGTGTTCCCTAATTATGGAGGCTCACTTCCACAAAACTGACACAAATGTTAAGCCAAATTAAATGTTGTCTAATTAACTATCATATACAAGACTTCAAAGTGGGATGTCTACATGTTATTTAGCAAAGTAGCTGGAACACGAGGACTCGCAAATGATCAGTCAAGGCAGAGCTGCCAGTCCAGCTAACTGTTACACGGTTAAGCCATCTCATTCCCACTCATCCCTTCTGCAAGTGAACTGCCCAGAATGTTTACAGAAAGAGGCACTGTGGTAAACAGTGTCACACAAGGAGATGGGGGAGCTGGTAGGGCACGATTCAATGGCACTGATCTCCCCAGTGAGCTGCCAGAAGCTGTTATGAATGGCCTGGCTGATGGGCTGATGACTGATAAAGAGAAAAAAACACCAGTGCTGGTAATTCATTAAAACTACACACTGCCATGACAACTACAAGGGCCAAGTGACAGCTGTCAAGGTAAATGGAGTTTGAGAATCCTGCTTTCTTAAAGGATCATCTCTACATGTGTGTTATTTTGGGGGAGGGAAGAATTTAGCATGCAGATTTTAAGATCTATTCCCTCCCTTGGGACTGAGGAGGGGGAAATAATTTATGATGCTCTTAATTCAATGTAATCATTCTGTATTTTGAATGGAGAAGGTAGAAAAGTATTTACTTCATTTCATATCACTGTTCTTGTGCAGTGCTAAGACCTTCACCTGGCATCAATATGTGGAGGAGTCTGGAGCATGGGTGAAGCTATCTTAACAAGGTGACAAGCTGATGGAGCCTTGGGCACAAAAAGGGAAAAAGGTGGAGGCAAACCACACTGTGATGTGTATGGGACAGCAGCAAAAGATGCTTTTAATGTGGGCTGCACTGTCTGCAAGAGAGACATCCATCCAGATTAGCCTCAGTACCAATGGATCCTTAGCATAGTCTAGAACTGGGAGGAGCTGAGCAACAGACAAAGCAACATCTCAGTGTGGGTCAGCAGGCCTTGGCACGACTGCTTTCCCACCGGAGGGGGGAGAAGCTCGGCTGCCCCTCTGCGTGGGTAGCAGGGCTCAGCCAACATGGATCCGATTGATTTGAAGGGGTTTTGTTTGTATCACAGAAGGAAACAGCTGCAGCAGTCCGAGCAAATCAGCCACCATTTCCCATACAAATCACTTCTTATCCTGTCTTAGCTTCCAAAAAACATGATTTTGTTTGTTTAGGAGCAGCCACATTAAAATGCAATAGCCAAAGCACTGGAAAATTGATTTGCGAAAATTTTAGATGATCTACATACAGCCATGGTTTAATGGAGAACACTGACCATACACAATACAAACACACAGAGCTCCACTGTTTACGTGCTCTTAGAGCATGGTAGGAAAGGCATGCCACAAAAAAAGGAAAATTGGGCAAGGAAAGTGTGAACAAAGCCTGCTATTAACATAATTCTCCCTAATTGTTTTACAACTGTTAAATTGACAGCATAAAAGGCTGTACTATTATTACCGGCTGTAGTCTATCTCTCTCTATCCACTCTAAGCTTCCAAGCATTCTAGTTACCCAAAAACAAATTGAGCTAAACATTCAAGCTGAAGTCAAACAAAGAGCAGGATCTTGAAAGTTTAACACCCACCCACCCCCAAGAACAAATCCAATCTTGCAAGGACCTATCTTCTCCTGTTATCTCCAGTAACAAATCCATCCAGGCTGATCAAAGTTTGCACTGAGCATTTTCTTGAACTTCTTGAATTTCTGCAAGTCATAAAATTCCTGGGGCCTTATTCATAACAGACTGTAGCCAGAGACAGTCGTTCCACGTCACTGTCTCCAAGACTTTCTGTGTTAGGAGCTCATTGTCTATCTTCACAAACCATCCTGTAGCCTGATGAAAACCAACAGTGCTACAGTACTCAGCTTTAGAACTGAGCTCTCAGCCTTGCCCCCTGGCTACTGCTCTGCTGTCAGACCCTTGCCTACAGCTGGTAACACAGGGATAAAGAACAAGTGGTGCAGGTCTGGGCATTTTTATATATGCTGCTGCAGGTCTCCATCTCTCAACATGCCATGCTCACCAAAATTAAATAAAAAATTAAAATGACTTCTACTTTTAAATTAATGTTCTAAAAAACAATGTCTGACTGTGCAGAGTGGAGCAAAACAGGAATGAGGAGAAGAAACTATCTGGGGAAGTAAAAAACAATGGAGAAACAGACAGCATAAAAATGAAAACAGGGGTCCAGTTTTTGGACCAGGCTGCAGTTTGCCTCCCCTCTCACAGCCCTGAGACATCCAAGATCAACACAGACACACAAGCTGTTTCCACCTGAGTATCAGCATACGTGACCTGACTTGTCAAACAAAAGAAACATTAAAAAATAAAAGCATTTTCTCAAGGGAATCAAACACGCCCTGTCTCCCCTTTCACCACAGCCCTATGATCAACTTCAGAGCCTTGCCACAAGGACCTTTCCTTCCCCGTTCTCACATACTCCTCCTCCTTCCCACCAACCTGTGAGACCTGCAGTCCTCTGCCCCCCCCCCCCCCCCCCCCCCAGCCTGTCCCCCAGCCAACAGCCCATCCTGGGCACGTACACTCTCAGCCTCCTTCCCCCAACATAAGTGGGTCTAAAAAATCTTCCTCTGTTGTGTGCTTGATGACCATGCCAATCATTTAAACCCTGTTATGGCAGGGATAGCAAACACTCACTCCTTGTTCTCTTCCCCATGCTCAAGATCCTACATCTACATTGCATTGGAATTACTTGGGAGAATGACAATGCACAACTAATAATAGCATAATCCAATATCCAAAGTGCTTTGGAGAGCAAACTGCTGACAACTCAAAATCCCTCTGGAGCCATCAAATACCATTCATGTTATCACTAAAAACACTGTCTGCAGCCCAGTAAGACACTCACTGACATTTGGGGTTCTGGACTGGTCTTTCTTTTCCTCCACAAGACATTTTATCCAGGCAGAGTTTCTGGGCTTTGTAGCTTTCTCCAGAGTCCCCAGATAACCAGCAACCTGGTCAGAACCCAAATCAGATCAATTGGGTTCAGGTCAACTCTCCTATGTCCCTGTAGTGCCTACGGCTTTCTGGCAATGCTCTGCTCACTGCCACTGTTTCTTGACAAAACAAGTGGGTATTCTTCTGTCCTGCATGTTGCAAACAAGTGTGTCAACCCACTGCTGATCTGCAGGTTATGACTGGGAAAGATGACAATAATCTTTTTTTAATGGAGGTCCCAGAAAAGGTCCTTTCTCCCTTTGTAGCCAATATCTTCTGAATGATAGCCTTTCTATTTATATTAGAGATTCAATGCAAAATTAGTAACGAGGTATTTGGAAGATATTGCATAATGACTCAAGTTGTGGTACAAGAAACCATGAGAGAAGAAAAGCAGGTTTTCTGATAATTCAAAAATAAAAAGAGGGGGTTAAACAAAACCTTTAGGAATATGTAGCTGGGAGTTTCTTTTTAGCAATGAGCATTAAAGAGGGGAAGCTGAACAATTCCCACACATCTGACTATTTTATAAAGACACAGCAATACACTGAAATGCTGAAACAACTTTCCCAAGTTAGAGTTTGCATGGATGACACCATATACACATCCTTGTGGAGATTTAACAAATGTAGCATAGCATGTACAGCAGAAGCCTGTTAATATTTGTAATAGTAGCAAAACAACAGGTGTTTGAAAATCTTACTGCAGTGAAAAACTGCCAAGGTCACCAGCCACCAGTATTCACTTTGTAGGAGACAGAGGGGGAAACACACTGCAGCCAGCAACCAGCAGTCCCTGTGCTAGTACCTGATAACTCTTTCCTTCTATGAATGCTGCAAAACCAGCAGTCTCAGATTATCATATTTTTCAAGACAAAACTTTTTTTTTTTTATTTCAGAGAAACATACCTCAACTAGTATTTTCAACTTAAAGATCTATAAATATAGATGTACAGATTTCAGTTCTCCTTGGCTTGAACTCAGAATTTCTATGGAGAATAACCTGCTAATCCGTGCATTTTTCATTCTTGTGCAAATGATGTGCCTCTCCTTTTCAACCTCAAAAAAATATTTAATAGCCATCTCAGCCATGCAGAGGAGTTTGTAATATTTCTATTACAAACTTATTTCAACCTACAATTACCAAATAACTTAATTATCCTAATTATATATGAAGCTTTACTGTAAATTAAGATTAAACTAAGTTGCTGAAATAAATGCTAATATATTTAATTGTGGGATGAATTATCTTGGCTTCATTGCTGTTCCTCAAGAGCAAGTCTTCCAAACAAGCATGACTGAACAATGTCTTTATGTAGGGTTACCCAGGCTCATCATGCAACAAGCAAAAGCAATTCAGTGTTTCAAGCAGAGGGCATATTTCACTACTTCTAGTGAGTAGCTATCGATTTCCATGCAAAGTTAAAGGTTCATTTTTGCTTTTGAAGTTCAAAATTAACCTGATAATGGTTGAGACCTATTCTCTTCCAACACATCACTGATAGACATGAGGAGATCCTGCTAGAAATGTGGATTGAAACAAACGGAGTGAAAAAGGGCAGGTCTGTCACACTTGGTGCTGCTAAAGATGAGAAGTTGCAGCCCTAACAAACCAAGATACAGTTATCAAACATGCTTCTACCTATGCTTGGTCTTGTCCGAATCTGCAGTAGGCTGCCTGCTTCAGTATTTATCTTTCTTGAAACAAAACTGAATTCTAACTGAAGTTAATAAAGGATATTACGACATACATGGGAAGAGGTAACTATCAAACTGTTTGTCCCTCATAACCCCCCTCAACATTTGAGGCCTCATCTCTGCCACTACAGTGACACTCTGGGTTAGCCAGTGTCTGATCTCTGCTATTAGCTTGTTTGGTATATGTTAAAGGTAGGTACAGTAAATTTGATTTGCAACCCGTCTTGTCTCATTTACATGATGAAGCCACTGCAATAAAATACTTCTGACATATTACATGGCCTATGACATGATGCCAATGGAAAATGACATGCCCCACCATGCTGAATATGATGACATTTATCTGTATAACTAACATCTCCTAACAATTCTAAATCTAGCCAGCAAACACACAAAGGTAAAACATGGATGAAAAAAAAATACCTCTTTTCTCAGCATCTTTCTCAGCTCCCTTCATAATCAGCCTAGGCCTCAGCAGGTGGGGTCAAAACACTTTCAAAAGGCATTGCTAAGTTCTTATGTATATCTTTTTAAAGTAAACATACACACACAATTCATCACAAAAATAGAATTATTTCAATATTTATGTTCAATATTCTTCAGGAATTTCTTTTCTGCAAGTCCTGGAATAGCACAGAACAGATTTAGGTCCATGACAAAAATGAACTTGTCAGCCACAGTCTTTACTTCAGCTCTCCAGAGTCAAGGCCCAGGCCTCGGAAGTTGTACATGAATCAACATTAAGACTTCATGGACACACAGCATTTTCCTCTAAAAGACCTGAGAATACTTTATAAGCACTAATGAATTAAGTGTCCAGCACTTCTGTGAGATAAGGAACACCATCCTTCTTTTACAGACTGTGGGCAGAAAGAGGTTAAGTGATTTGTACAGGGTCACAAAATAAATCTGTGTAAGGCAGAGCAAAACTCATGTATTCTGTCTTCAAGTCACGAGCTTCAGTGTGAGACCATTCTTCATCTCCACCTTGGTCATGCAAGGGCTGGTGCTAGAGTCAGCAGGTATTTGAGACGCAGAACCTCTCACACACACAATCCCTATCTCCTAATTACTCAGATTTTAGAAATATTCACATTTTTACATATTTCCTTCCATGACAAAGTTTTACTCACCTTAGAATTTGCAGAAAGGACAAAGTAATTATGTGTAAATGTGTCATACATGTTATAACACCCTAGAGAAACCAGTCAGGATTTTTGAAAGCCAAACTGATGAGGACTCTACAGGAAACTGGAGAAAGCTCCATCAGAACCATTATAACCCAGTGGTTATCTGCAGACATTCCCCTTGGAGATGCACATGTTTGCAGATCAGTTAGTGGATCCGAGAAAGCAGCAAACCCAAATTCTGAAAAATATTTTGGTTCTCTTGCCAGCTCCAGTAGTAAGATTAATTTAAAGAAAATCTTAAATTGAATACCCAGGGCAAGAAACCAACTTCCTGGTACTCCAATGTATTAAGCAACGTAATCTCTCAGAGGAAGTGGTAGAGCCCAGATTGCTTAGAGCACTTGAAACCAGACAGGACCAAACAATTAGCTCCCTTGTCCTAACTAAGGCAGACAATTTCTCACCTGCAAATAGGCATTTTTCCAGCAGACAAGCTCAGCCCTTAACAAGATAGGATTTTTTTCCCCCTTTGTGCACTTACAAGCATGACGAGGCAGGCATAGCCAGTGGAAGGAAGGTTGGATTGCCAACAAGGATCCTATTAGCCTTCCCAGCGCACCCACTCCAGCACTTGCCATGGGCAAATAGGTTCACATGTTGGGAGGTGGAACACACTTATCAATAACAAAATTGGTTAGGAAAGCAATGCAAGTCCACATAACCTTGAGTGAAAAACCTCATCTAGTAAGTGCCTCCGTGAGTGTGTGCATGCAGTCGAGTGAGATTCTTTTGAATAATTTTAATTTACTATTTTGCCATATATAATTGAAAGCATTTTCATTCATCCCATTTCATTCCTAGGAAAGGCCAGTTTAGACCTTTCAGTTTGAAAGCACAGAAGAAACGCACTTGTGATATGCTAGAGCAAGCAAACCAGAAGAAAAAGTGGCAAAAATCAGAAGGAAAAAACCCCCAACAATGCTGCTTATTCTCGCTCCTGGCAAGCCCAATATATTTAAAACACATGCAGAAATTCAGAACTGCTTACAAAGTGGACTTGAGCTGATGCTGACGAATATCAAATGAACTATGAATGGTTTTGCAGCATGTAAAAGACATACTGGGAGACTGCAATGATCTGCCAGACAAAACCAGGCACAGTAAGCTGATCTCGGGAATCTCAGGGACCCAGCTGCAGCACTAAACCCCACCGAGCAGTGTGGGTCCTGTTACACCCGGCCAAAATGTTGTGGCTTCAGATGTTTGGTCTTGAGCAAGATTTTAGAAACCTGAAAGAATTTCTGAGATGCTTTTTCCAGCAAACGTTTCAGGTGGGAAGGAAAAGAAGGGAAAGAAAGCACTTCACATGATGCTACTTGGCTGGCTAGGTCTCCTTTTTAAACTTCAAAATAGTCACTGTGCATTATTTACTGTGACCTTTTCACCATAAAGTTTTGTCACACCAGTTGTTCTCAAGCCACAAGGACTCTTGCACCAAAGCAAATCTGTGCTGGGGAAGCATGCATTGCCTATGCTCCCACATGCATGCTCCTGCAAAGGTAATTCTTGTTTGGGGACTGAAGGAAACAGTGTTGTAAGACCAACCTGAGACTTACAGGAACGGAATTTTCTATGATGTTTTTCTTGCACATTCTGCTTGTCATATGCCACAGATATTCAAGCATGAGTTTACTTAAAAAATGTATTCACTGCTAGATGGCAAAAAAGTTCAGAAACAATTTAAGTACTGCAGAGTATTCTCCGCTGTTGATGTCCAACCCAACTGGTTCCCTGCGGTGCTGACAGAAAACATCAACTTTTCTTTTGTCTAAACAGCACTGGACGCATAAGGCCAAACAAAATGTGTGACCAAAATCCACAACTACAAATAGCATTAGCCAGTCAGGGAAAAGCAACTATGTCATTTGGCAACATCAGTTGTAAAAGGTCCTTTGCATGCAGCCTGTCTAAGATTACGGGTTGCGCAGGCATGCTTTGTGGCATTGGACACACCCACACGCAGCAAAAAAATGAATACAGATCAGGCAGCACTGTTGAGGGAGGTCATCTGATTTCAGATGTAAAATTGCGGCTGTAAACTGAACTTGTCAAAAGCCAAAATGGGAGACAAACCCCAAATCTTTCTATATCCTTTATTCACAAGCTATCGAGCTATGAAGTGGGAAGGGTGACTTTGTTCTGAGCCTTTCCAGAACTGTGCTGAAACACAGAACAAACTGCAGAGTACCAAAGTCGAGGTACCCAGCTGGACCAGTTGTGAACTGCTCAGAGCTGAATGCTTAGATGGGAGATCAGCCCAATGAGTGGTTTTGTTGTTTCCTCTCCAGCTCCACATAGACACCTGTGGCATCCCCAGCACAGAGCAGATCCACCTGCCCGTAGGCTGCACCTGAGGCAAGGTCTTAGACTTAAATGCAGTGCAACTGGAGGTATCTCATCCTGGCCTCCCACTTCAGCCTTTTCTCTTTCAGAGCTCAGCACACCTGCACCCAGCTGCAGGAGAAGCCAAGATCACTCTGCCACAGAGCTCACCATGAGTTTATACCACAAACACCTATCCAACAAGCCATAGGTTAAAAAGCCCACAACTGCTTCTTTCCCCCCAATCGCAAAATCAAACCAGCATCAGAAAGTTCTTCTACATGGCTTCAGCAGGTAAATCATCAGCAAAAGCCCAGGCAAGCTCTCCTTTCAGTTCTTTGAGCCTTCATCCATTTAATTTTCTTAATTCAGGTTGTTATACAATTGCAGCTTTTTCAAAATCCAGCAACAAATGCATAATCTCTCTTTCAAGCATACTAAGTTCCTTTGCTATAATGTGTCTGATGGGTCAAACCCCTACTAAATCATGCTCTTTGTAAAGCAATACAACCATCACATAAATTTAAGCCTTTTAGTGCAGGCCTTTCATCAACTCATAATGCTGCCCATGCAGCAAAACCTAGACACTCTGGAAAGCCTAATTATAAGTTCAGGCTATGAAATGCTCTTTTTTCTCAAAACCTCTTTTTGTCACCATTTCTTGTTGCCCTATGGTGTATATTGATTTTATATATTATGCAGCAAGAGAGATAATTGTGTGCAATGAGTTGTATGCCATTTAAGAAAAAGCAAAGTAAATAAATCTATTCGGCAAAAACCAGGAGAAGACATGAGTGTGTAGATGTCACTCTTCCTACAAAAATAGACAGCGGTTGCAGCCTCTGCTGTAATTAAATTATAACAATTACAAAAATAATAGTTAAACAAACTACAAACAAAGATACATAAAACACAGAGACCTCACGGGGACCCTGTGCATTTGACTAAACAACAATGTAGGGTTCATCCACCCTCTGCAGTAAAACGAAAGGTGGGTGTCCCCTTTGTCAGTATATCATGAAAACTGGACCAGGTGGCTAATCCTCCTCAGGGAACTTGAACCTTGGCAAAGCATCTACCAGAGGCTGAACAGATGCTTAGGCACTCATTAACCAATTCATTTCATCGTCACGCACAAGATGGGAGTGTAACATTAAGATCCTCACAACCCTGCTGCCACCCCCCCAACCGAGACCCCAGACCCAGACCCTGACCCTCCCTTCTTCAACAGGATCCAGGCTGGTAATGAGAGTTTAACTTTTCCAACTGTCTGGAAGCATGTGGATCAGCAACACAACACAGCAGGAACCCAATTTCAGAGTTTTCTGAGCAGTTGGATGCAAGTTTTGGAATGTATTTTCATGGTTCAGCTTCCCTATTTATAGGGCAGCAGGGGAGCTGGCTTTTCATGGGCCCAACTCTGCAGGCACAAGGAGGGGAGCTGCCCTCTCCATCGCACTTCTGACTGCAGTATCCCATCAAAAGTGGGATACCTGGCAGCAACTGCAGAATCAGGCCCTAAAGATGGCCGATACATTGAGGGTGACTGGAAACTTCACACTACCCTTCAGTGGCAGGGTGGCTCTAGTAACAACAACAATTACCCGAGGATGGGGTTATTAAAATAGAAAAAAGAAAAAGGAAACACATCAAAAGCCCTAGAAGATATTCAGAGGGAATGTAAAATACTGCAGGTGGGGGTGTGGGTAGAAAACGCAGTTTCAACAACATAAATACAACAGAGGATAAGGCAGCAAGTCACAAAGAACAAGGCTGATTTTTTTTCATTGCATAGTTTTAGGAGTTTAAGCCATTAAGAAAATAAAAGGCAATACCTAAAAGGGACAGAGGAAAGAAATTAACCTTACCTCAATGAGCAGTTGAAAACAGAAAAATAGAAACCCTCTCTCATCAAGCTGTTTCCCTTTCACGCCAGATGATAATTGAAAGAGACTCAGCACCAGCAGAAACCACAATTTAAGGAGAAACAGCAAGGAAGAGACTTCTGTACACAACCATACTTTGCATTCAGCTCATTCTTGTAACACAGCATCAAAAGAGGAGTGCTCCATTACCTACAGAGCTGAAGGGAACTGCATCACTGGACACCATTTGGTGCAGTACCTCTGTAAAACCAACATGCCATTGGAGTCATTCAGTCAGGGCTGCAGGAAAACTTCCATCAGTGCCCAGTTACATTTGCAGTTTAACTCTCATTTTTCACATGAGGTTCACACTTGTTTAAACAACAGACACATCCATCGGTACAATGCTGTGATGTTTGGTTTGGTCAGTTAGGAACCTCTGGAAATCTTAGCTATGACTGTTACCATGCATTCACCTCTGGGATGCATGTGTGCGTTAAAAAGGGGAAGCAGTGTTAGCCCAAGTTCACATTGAAAAAAATGCTTTGAATATTTGTATGTACTTTTATTTTCTGGGAAAAAAAAATTAAATTATCTTAGTTGGTGAAATACAATGAAGTGCACTAAAACTAAATCCCACCTTAGCCAACAGAGGCTGTTAGACCTGGCAAGGCTGGACTGGCAGCAAGTCTCAGGGAAAACTTCTGTTTCAGCTCCAGCTGCCTACCTTCCTCCCACAGAAGCTCACAGCACACTTGCATACCCACCAGGCAGCAGCCAAGGTTATGGAGAGCCTTAGAATATCCTTTGGCTAGGACTAACCTTCTCTAAAGTATTTTTTAGTCTACCTTTTAAGGTAAAAGTTGTTGATGGAGTAGCTTGTGATGTGCTTCTAAAGTGATGATGCTGGTGGATTTTAAAGCAGAAAAGGGCATTTTATCCTCGACTTAAAGGTGAGAAACCAGCAAGTGTCAGAGACTGCCTTTGTGTGTTTTACAGAACTAGGCACAGTAGGTACAGAGATTGGAAGAAGAGATGCCAAACAACAAAAATAAAGCATAAGAGAAAAATGTCTTTACAGCTGCCAATCTACAAGCAACTGAAGCACACAGTCCCCTTCCTTCCCCCATGCTGAGAGAGAGATCAACTGCTGCAGGACTTAAAGGAATTGATCCTGGCAATAACAGTCAAGATCCAAGCCTCGAAAACCTTAGGAGAGAATAGCTTTGTAGAAATGGACTTAAAAAAATAAATAACTTGTCCCAGGCCAGAATAGAGACTTCTTACATCCTGGACCAGTGACACAATAGTCAGCAATGGTGCTGCTATCATGTCAGTGCAGCTGCTTGCTCATCCACACAAGAGGCTCAGCACAGCTTTCAGATGTCAGGACAAAAGCCCAGTCCAGGTGCAGCTCATCCCACTGCAAGACCCTGGCTGTATTCCCATGCAGCCTAGTTGCATCAAAGGAAAGGGGATGGTGGGAAATGCTACAATTTATGAAAGTAAGAGCTGGTGAGGATCAGTTACACCCAGCACTTACTCACAGCTACACCAAACTCTTGGGTACCTGAGTTCTGTGCATTGAGGGATTTCTAATCACGGGTCTCTGGTAAGCAGAGCTGAAGCAAGCTGGGCACTGGGATGCAAGCTGGGGAACTTCAGAGACCCCTCAACAAGGCTTCAGTGTGCATGGGGGGTGCTCCTTCCTACATTCTGAGCCCAAATTCATAAACCTGTTAGAGAATGGCTGATTTTCTCAGAATCACTACCAGCTCAGGAAACACACAAAGTGAAGCCCCTGATCCCTTGGGACCATTGCTTTGTCCTGGCACACCATCAACAAGAGGTTTTCATTTGTACCCCTGATCTTCTTCATAATAATTTTGCACTTACCTGAATGATTCCCACAGGTTTGGTTCTGCCGCCGGGTACCCCCAGGTCACCACCGCTCCTCATTACACAGCTCCATTGATCACTGCTCATCACTTCACTGAAGTTCAGCAACTTCAGCTAAAACCAGATACCAAAGAGAACCTTCATCACACAAGTCAAATCTACTTCGAAAAGCCACGCTGAAGAAAGAGCACGTTTATAAAACCAAGTGAAGCCTTTTCCTTGCAAGCCTCCCTTACAGCAGATGTGGCTCAACCCAAGGGCCATTTGTCCTGTAATTACTATTTGAAACATATCAGGACAAAGATCCTTTTAAATCTCAGAACCAGAGATACTCTTACAGGATTTGACGTTCGCAAAGTCTTGGTGCGAAGCAAAGTATTTTTTTGTTTGTTTGGTTTGTTGGTTTGCTAGAGTTAAAATAAACCTTCTCTGCAGTGACCTGCATCAGAAACAAGTGGTTGCAAAGCAGGAGAGCAGCATCTGGGGCACTTCTGCCTGTGCTGGACATGGCACTGCACAGGCACGGTGCTGGTCCCTACCTGCTTCAGTCAAGAAACAAGCTGTCCTCGTCCAGTGCTGGCTTGAAAGTATGGCCTTAGTACATGTTCAGCTTGAGCACAGAATCTACCCTGCAAGCAGGAGTCAACTGGAAGGAAAGCATTTTCAAAACCAAGTATTCCATCTCTCCTGCCAGGCTGTCTGATTTCTAGAAACGAAATCAATGCTTTAAAAAGGCAAAAGCCTGCCGTGCCCAAATACAGCTTTTTTGTATTCAGAAGATACACAACTAACTGGCTTTAAGCTCTGCTCTTTCCCCTGCCATCCCAGTTAAAAAAAAAAAAAAAAAAAAGAGAAGAGAAATGAAGACAAATACGCTCTATTACTTATTAGCTGGTAATGTAATACCTCCTGACAAGCTGAACAGTTGTAGCAGGCAGCTGTGGAAGTTGCTACACGGCCTGTTTAGAACTAAAACAGGAATGAGAGACAGCTCTGAAACGGAGTTTTTGAGCAGAGCTCAGCCATCCTACCATGCCCAAACCAAGTACTTTTATCCAGTTAATTTAGTGAATGAATCCCTCAGGGTCTCCAGCTATCTACCACTACAGCTCATTAGAGCCCAATATCCAACTCTTCATGTTGTATCACTGAAAGCACTTATGCTTAAAACGTAATTGAACTTAAAACAAACAAGACCTCTTTTCCTCCCAGCCCGCAGCTCCGGGACCTGCCCGCCAGCCCCAGCCCACGCTGACAGAGGCATGTGCCTCCGCGCCAGTATTTGGGAAAACACCGCATGCTTCCCCCACTGCCAGAGTGACATTTGCCCGACCGTTCATCCTGTGAGCAATTAGAAATCTAAATACTGGGTGTAATGCCTGGCTATTGGGATTTCAACTCGCAGATCTCTTACAAACGAGTAATGCAGTAAGACTTGCTGTCCGACGAGGTGTCTTATTGAAATATCCCAGGCTGGTTTGCTTGTCACAGCTGTCGTCTCAGCCATTTGCACTAACACTGTATTGCTTTCATTACAAAAATAGAAATTTGTGTCCTAAGTGCTGTTACATTACTAATGCTAAATATTTAATTCCCTGGGGTTCTAATTATGGTTGAGCACTGGCAACACTGATTCTACTTTTTAATAACAACTGTAAAAGCAATCTGAGCATTTTTCAATTAATTAAATACATAGTGTACGAGTAACCTCTTGTCATTTTGCCCTCCAGGACCTGAGCTAATTTGTGTGGAATAAAATGTTTTGAAAATTAACTGATATACTAGTCTGATCATTGTTGTTCTACTAAATTAAAGTCTGCCAAACGAGCAGTGTATAATAGTTACATACCATCCCTCTTCCTTATTTATGACGGCGTGGTGGGTTTTGAAACAACTTCTCCAGCACATTTCTAGAGAGCACATTGGGGAGCCCTAATTAGCAGGCAGGAGATGGTCTGTGTACATGAGCATCAGCAGACTTACAGTGCGGTGTGTTCTTCAGCGAGGAAAAACAAAGTCTCTCTCCATTCTTCAGACTTCATTTTCACCTTCTTTCACAGCAGAAATTAAAAGTGTTAATTAAATTATTTTCTGCAGCATAAACTCCTATAGATTAGTTAGTAGTTTAACGGAGGGGAATTTACCCACAACATTAAAGCATAGAAGTAGTTTGGAAACCAATTTTTTGTCTTCAACTTGCAGAACCCAATATGAAAAAATGTGCCTGTAAGAAGAGTTTGTTGGAATACACAGTCCCTTAAAAATATTGCCTGATCCCAAGACATCCAGGCATAAAACTAACTTCTTCTGCAACCCTAATACAACGCTAAAGTGGAAAAAGTGTATTTTACATTTATACAGTCCTAGAAGTTTAGAACAGCAATACACAACAGCACCTTATGTATTCTGCTAAGGAAAACTAACTTTTTCTTTTCCATGTCCCACATCAAAAATAATGCAAAATCAACTGGGAAGAATTAGCAAAAAGCCCCAAAATTTTGAAAATATTTTTTCCATAGCTGATTAATAATGTTCTTTCAGAATGTATTTTAATAGTGTATTTTATTTTATAGGGTGCAATAATAAGTCAAACGTGTTGCTTGAAAAATGCTTAAGGTTTAAACATCCCAAAATATACAGGTGAAAATCTATGGTTTTAGGCAAATAATTCAAGAGTAAGGGCAATGTATGATAGATAAACAGCCAGCCCAGTGTGCACTGTTAAGACTTTAACACGGACAAAGGATTTCAGGAAGCAAAAATGTCTTAGGAACATACAGCAGTCGCACAGGCTTTCAGGTGAAAGTTGCCTGTAACTTAATTATTGCTATTTAAAAGGAAGGTTTTGGAAAAGGCATCTCCAGCCACTGTGCTACTGTAGTGAGACATTCTCTCTCAGCAGGGTAACGGAGGTAGCAGCTTGGTAACTGGAAGCATTCACAAAAGAAGCAGCAGCACATTTCCAGTACCTTGCCTGGTTCGCGCACCCTGCTCATCCTGGGTCTGCCTCTGTGCACAGCTGCCGCCACCGCCACCACTGCAGGGCCATGAACCTGCTCAACATCCCTGCACTTGGCACCGCGTGGGACTGAAAGGTGTGGAGCTGTTTCTGACAGTGTTGGTCAGGCTCTGGGGTCACTCAAAAGAAGAATCTGTCCTGCTGATATTTCCCAAGACTGCCCCCTCTTCCAGGAAAGTACTTTGCGCCTGTATCCCTGCCGAGCACAGATACCGATAACGCCGTGTGCTAAGCTGTGTGCAGGAGCAGAGCTCACTTGGCAGAGTTCTCCACACCTCGGGCCACGTACACAAAACACATGTAAAGTGAAGTTAAAAAATGTTCTGATCTCGAATCTTGCATGTTTGTCAACTCTGCTTGAAATGCATAAATATAACTTTTAAAAAGGGCTATCAAAGATGCTTTAAAGACATGAGCTGTTAACAGGAAAGGCAGACGAACTGAACGTGCTCAAACAGACATAAAGTTGTTCCAATAAATTGGAAAAAGAAAGGAAGGGAAAAGAAAAAGAAGATCATATCACTAAAAATTACAATATTGGTAATTGCATCTGTTCAGTAGACTTTTTGAGGACGTTCATTTATAACATGTTTGGCCACCGTGTGTTGCAATCACAAACCTGTTTCTTCATGACTTGCAAGCCATTACACATGTGGAACATTGCACTCCTCATACTAGTTAAAATGAAACCCAGCCTCAGTTTACGTTAAGTAAGATTCCTTACTTGCTACACCCAGACACTTACACACTAAGAGCTGCAATTCAAACTAAGCAGAACTGCATTTCAGTTTTTCAAAAAATAAATTAAAATTTTAAAATAATCAGCAAACTGCAAATTTCTTTTGGCACCAACCAAATGAAGAATTCACTGTCAGCATTAAAATACTATTTTTTTTTTCCAAATAAATACTAAATAGAATATACAATCGCTGTCAAATAAAAGTGCACAAATAAAATCTGTGTGCAGGTGTGTGTGTGCATGCATAAAACACACGCACACACAAAATATGAGCAATGTATTGCAGTAATAGCTCACTGCTTAGAAGCAGATTTATGTAACAGCATAAAACTCGCACTTATCTTTACTACTATTAAAAGCTCCCCAGTACCTCTAGGTGTTTGACTTGAATAAATGCGGGAAACATTCTGCTCACACACTGAGTTTTAAGAAATGTGCAGCATGTGTCAACTTCAATAAAAGCAGTGCAGTTCTTTAATTACCCCATTCGCCCAGCAGCTGCTTTAACGAAGTATTTTTCTGAACATGTAAAAATGTAAAATACCCCCAAAATCAGTCATCTATGTGCAATGACTACTCAGCAATGATGGATATACTCAAGGACAAAAATGTGAGTCACGCCAAGCCCATAATTCTCAGTGAGTGACTGTAAAGCACTTACAGTTGGCATTAAGCTTTTAAAACTCTAACCCTAATCAATCGTAAACAAAGAAATAAAGACCTCATAGTTATTTTTAAAATCTTTAGCACGACTTTAAATAATTTTTCTGCTTTTTCTGATTCATACAGCATTCTTCCCAAGTTAAATATGTGCAAAAACTTCTGCATGAAAACAGGCTAGTACATGCAAGTTAAAAAATCACAACACCTATTTAAACACATTAACTAATTATACCTGGCATTTTGGACTTCGATGGTAACATATTGCTTGTCATAGAGCAGAAAACATCCCTGTTAGCCAAAACCAAAGGTGCACAAGATCCAGAAATCTAAGCGCAGACAACCTCGCCCCTTCTCCAAACGCTCATGCCCCCAAGCCTTTTCATGGTATAGGATAGCCAACATCATCTCCCCAGGCTGCAAAGAACTTGGAAATGTACAGCTTGCGCACATTTATTTCAGCCTTGGTGACAGCACAGCAACAAAAAGCCCATTAAAAAGAAAACAGGCAGATAACCGGATGCGATCAACTTGCGATCATTTTTTTGTAACGTGCTCATGAATGGATGCCAGCTAACTAATCTAAGCAGAGAGCAAACCTAATTTATACAAAGCAGGATGCTGACAGATTATTTTAAACCTAATAATAATTTCTAGCAGCAAGGCAACACTACACTTCGTAGAAGTACACACTTTTTAAAAGACATTTGCTCTGTAAAAAAATGTTCATGTGCTGTTTGATTAATTTTGGGGGGAAGGGGAATAGGTGAATGAGAGAAACCCACCTGAAGGCAATGAAAGGTAACACTGCAGAACCAAGCAGTCAGATGAAAGAGGATCTTTGAAAAAGGGGCGGTGTTAGAAGACAGGAACCTTGCCAAATTAGCTGTTAAGCAATTCCCCCCACACCGAAGTGTAGGTAACTTTGAGTAACTTTTCAGTGGAGGCCGCTACGCTGTGAAGATATTTGTTACAGCGAGATGCCTGCCTCTCTTCCAAGCCAAAAGGATGTCTAAGATGACCCAGTCTGACCCCAGGTGTAGCAAAAGCCACAGAAGCCAGTGAAGAATTCCTCTACCCCACCCAGCCATTTGTTCAAGCCTATACCTCTGCAAAAACATTTCATCTTCCTTCAAAAGACTAAAAATCTACTATTCCCTTTCTAATGATTCACTGCTCTTTATTAAAAGTTTGCGCCTTGGAGTTTGTCATTAACTGATTTTTATCTCTGTATATTGTCAACACATATTGCCTTGAAAATGTTTTGTTATGTCTGGAGTATGAAAACAGTCATATCAAATCAGCTGTCGCATTACAGATGTAAAGATTACTTTCAGGAATTCACATTTTATTCAGCCAAGTTTGAACTGAAGCTAAAGGAGTTAGAAAGTAACTGTATAGTACCACTTAAGAAGGTAAACTATGTTTTGTCCCACATATTTGTGGAGAACATACACCGAAATCGTGTTTAAAATAATAAACACATGATCATGCACAGGATCCTGATAGATTCATCCGAGCACAGCAATCACTAAAGAGCCAGGAAGTCTAGTTTAAACCAACCTACTATTTGGAGTCTTTATAAGAGAAAAAAAAAAAATCCGTCTGCTCTGAAATGGTGTTTTGTTTTCATTTTAGCACTAGATAAACAATATGACAATCTTAACTACAGTATTTAATCATTTTAAGTGCTTGGATGTAAAATTTTATTCATTGGCATAACATATCCATGACAGTGCTCTCTACAGCTGTTATTTTGCAATACTGGCTTAACTATGTATTACCACTTAAGCAGACAAAAAGATTATTAGCAATCACAAGCATTTCATTAAATATTTTAACCTCAGCACTACAATAGTCCAGATTAAGATAAAATAATATGAATTATGGGCTGTCTCAAAGAGCTGTGGAGGCTTGTTTCCCCTTAGCTCGTGGTCAGGGGAGCCATCTGTCCGTCCTTTGGAGGAGGTACCTCACTTCTGAGCACGGCATGGGTATCGATCCCCAGCTGCTGACACAGAGCACAGCCCTCACACATGGAGCTGCACCCACTTCACCATAGAACTGCAGAGGTTGGATCAGGGGCAACAGGAGGATTTGGAAAATATATGGTTGGCACTTTGCCTCCTTAACTATGCAAGCATCAAGCACTGCACTGCAATTATAAACTAACAAGGCTAAAAAAGAGTTTAACTGGAGAGTCCAGTATCTTCAAAACATATAGCAGTATATAGCCAAGTTAAGTCAAAACTTGGCAGAAAAGCACTACGTTTCACACTCTGTCTTATTGTATCCACTCAATTTTTACATATGATTTAAAAATAGTAATGACTTCTAAGTTTGTGCCCATTCAAAAATCTCTTTGTAAGCCTTACTCCCGAAACCACCATGCCTTTTCTCCTCATGTCACTATTTTTCAGACTCATAGTTCAGGGAAAGGCAGAAGCTCCAGTCCGAAGGCACTGCAATATGGCAGTGCTGCTGAGGATAAATGAGCCAGGGGAAGAAGTTCTCTGCAAAGCAGCACCTTCCCCTTACACAACAGTTCCTTTCCAGACATAGCACTTTATTTTCCACCCCTACATACAGCAAATGAGAGGCCAGTTAAAAGATTCTGGATGCAATGCCAACCGAGCTGGAGGTTCAGTCCTTTCTTTGGCTGAACCAAGTTATTTTCACCTAGCCATGCCCCAAGAGGAGGCACAAGCAGTGTTGCTGCTCTCAGGTTCCTGACAGATCAGAAAGCCTCTTGTTCTTTATATGCCCAAGCCATTTGTGGGACGGCATCTACACTCCACAGCCTTCTCACAAGAAGGGTCAGTGTTGAAGGAGCTGTTCAGTGCACTGGTTTTACTCAGTATGCCTTTCAGTACCAGAGATCATCTGTACTGTTCTGCTTTTGGCATGGGGGACATCAAGAGCTCACAGGCTCCAGCATCTACTGATGCAGTGTTGGACAGAGAAGCATCAGTGGATGGGGTGGTCTCTCCAGCAGGAGGTGTTGCTCCTTTTCACTAAATGCAGCTCAAGACATCATGTGTCAAAAACAATTCTTCTAAGGCAGGTGTTGGTAGAGGCAGCCTCTTGGATGAGTAAAGCACAACAGCGTGTTCTCTAGATAGTGGAAATATTTGCACCATTCAGACACCTTCACCAGATACATTTCCCTGAAATAGGTGTCCTGTCACATACATGCACTCACACCATTCCTCTCCAGTCTAACTGGCACGCACAAGGAGTAAGTCAAAGAGTACAAGTTTATTTTATATTATTTACTCTGCCCCTGAAATGTGAACATTATACATAACAGAACTGCACAGCTTTCTAATATGTACAATTTTTATCACATCTTACAGATGTAACTGCACCTGCTGAGAGACTACATCATGACCAGCTCCTCAGCAACCCTCTTGACAACACATCACCCTTCCCAGACAGGCTGGCTGTGCAGTTAGTCTGTGCATTCTCCGCCCTTTCATCAAAAAGACCCAGGGTGCTAGTTAACTAATATTTGACAACACGATTAACTGTGGCTGAAGTAAGCTGGGGTGTGCTCAGGGAAACAGTTTGGCTTGCTTCTGTAGCAGGGGCAATAATCTCTGGGAGAGAGTAAGCAAGCAAGTGTGCATGAAGCCTCCTCCTTTAATCAGCACAGCTGCTGAGAAAGGAGGCTGTATCTCTTGCCTTCTCTGAAGTTAATCCTAGCAGTTTAAAGCAGACTTGTGAAAAAACATGAATCTGAAGCTACTCTAAAATGCTACTCCAAGGACACATTAGTTCCACTAGAGTCAAAGTATAAGCCAGATGCAATAGGTCAAGTTCTAGTCAAAGAGATTGCACAGAAAGTAAGAGCTAATAATTCTTAATTTGGCATAACATGACATTCCCAACAGCTTCTGTCTCTCCTTCCAGTAACTGTGTCTTGGCAGTCTACATATTAAAAAAAATCATTGCACAAAAGACATTTTCTGTTGGGAAAAAGAAATAAAAGAAAAGAAAGCAAAGCACCTTTCTTTGTAATACTGTCATTCTGAAAACTGAAGATGCTTTCACTGAAAGGAAAAATATGCCGATCAAAACACGAAGGGGACAAAACCTCATTCATTCCTTATTTGTATAAGAATTACTATAAAGAAACATTTTGCAGGAGGCTAAGGCAACAGTAATTTAGACAATAATAAATTGAACATTGTAAGAATAACTATTCCATTGAATAAAAGAACTCTGGCAAGAAACTTTTCACATGGCATTCAACAGACATTCAAATAAATGAATGAAGTATGCAAGTTAAATCACTTCAAAAATAAAGACTTTCCAGCGGTTTACCATAATGACAACATTGTATAGAAAGACACAATAGCTCTTTGTAGCCCCAAAATTGTCAGTTTTATTTTACACAGATGACTTCCAAAAGCATTTTGTCATGACAATCAAGTTTTGAGGAAAAAAGACAACCTGTCATTTGATAAATAGATGAAATTAACTGTCATTAAAACCACTTAAGCATTCCTCCTTCCTGTTATCCTTCTCATCTAGGCAGTAACTGATAAGAAGATTTCAGGGAGGCTCAGCCATTGATGGCAGGATCTAGAAAAGAAACAATTTTGCATAGTTATCATTCACATTCACAGATTCTAGTTACTGTATTTCACTAACCTGCACTTAATTGGCTTCCTTCTGCCACTGGCATGAGCCCAATGGACCATGTACTTCATACAAATCACCACTCACTGCTGCAATTACACCTAATACCATAAAAATATTGTAGTGGTTGCACCCTATCATGTTAACAGTGCATACAAAGGTAACTATAACGAGGTCCTGTTATCCACCAACTAGAACTGCAAATACCAGCCAGTGCATTAGCCAGAAGGAATGAGACATCATGCAGTTCATTACTTATGGAACATGGTTGAACTTGAAATGGGTGGATTTCTCTGTAACTTCTGGAAAATACATCACTGGTTCACAGAAACATGTCACCAAATTAAGTGAAGGACCAGATGCAACAGTTAAACAGAATTAGCAAAGAGGAAAACTACAACTATGTATTTTCCCAAAAAATATTATCCAAGATTTTGTTGGGATAAGCAAGCAGCTTCTTTAAGATGAAAGGAGGGCATGGATTAGTGAAAGAAAAAGATCTGAGCAGACTAACTGAGATTTGAGCAGACACAACCAGACTAACTCCTGTGCATCCCTGGAAGGCTGTGTGCATGGCAACCCCACTTCCAACATACTAAGTAATTAATTGTATTCCCACATTAAAGATACTATGGCACACCTCCACCTTGGCAGATTTCTAGCTGGCGCTAATCTTCTCCGTCTTCCACATGCCAGGTTCCTCGCACCAACTGGCCTCAGTGACAGCTGAGCTTTCAATGCCAACCACCACCTTGATGCAAAGGGGGTTTGCCCTTTCCTCCACTTTTCACTAGACTACACTGCCATTTAGTCACGGCCCTGACTTAACAACTGCATTGCAGCTGCACATCTACTGACATGACAACGGGAAGTGAGGGTCTTCATCCCTACAGGAATGTAGCTGCCTTTTTGGTTAGCAACTTGCATCCTTTTTCATGCCGAGGACAGAGCATATGGTCCTTTGAAAGGACATCAAAATAAATATGACAGGTCAGTGCAATCATCATACTGAATGAATTCAGATGATGCCATATCTAAAATGAAATGTGTGCATATAATAAAGATTCAAATGACCAAAAAAAAAAAAAAAAAAATCCCCTACCCTTTATCCCTCCTCTGAATTATTTATGAATTCTGCAACTCCAGCTGTTGCCACCAGTCCAAGGACATTACTTCATTTTGGGAATGACACTTCATAGTAAAAGATAAGTTAATAAAACAAATACACTGTGGACCTTCCTTACAGGCAACAGCAAAACACAACACAACTTCTCTCTGCATTTACAAACGAAAATAATCAACAATCAATTCAGTTGATGTTTCTCAACTTGTTTCCATAATTCCAGACATGGATTTCAACACTGTTGCATTAAGCCAGCCATGTCTTTTTAACCACTGCAGTTAGGTAAGACTCTCAAAGCATCCTGGGTACTCCACATACTTTTTTAGGGTTACCTCCCTCTGACAGTTCACCATTAACCACCATATGGAAGACTCTACAATACTATCTCAAGTTAGTGAGAGCTTTTAGTACATAATGCGGTTATTCCAAGAAAATGTGAATGTTCTGCATATATGGAATGGCTTTTGATAAAAGCAATTATTTGTTCATAAATTAAACAAAAAGAAACAACTTCAACATGTGTACTTTAGAGCACGGAGTTTCAACTAACCATGACATTTACATTAGTGAACTCTACATTCTCCTGTCTGCCCACTTATCAAATTCTCTGATTCAAGTTCCATCACATACTAGTTCTTAGATTTCAAACAAACAAATTGAGAGGGACAAGGCTTAGCCACTAAGCACGATTTCCATACCTACATTTACATGCCCTTCTCCATCCAATACTCCTTCAATGAACTACAACAAGTTTACAGTTTATCTGTAGAGCAGAGAATACTGAGGCAGAATAAATATTAAAAAAAAAAAAGCAAAATCAACCATCAGTTTTGGTTGCCACCTTATTCATAGTGGAATCTGACAATTAAATAGGTATAGAGATCTGAACTGCTACTCAAAAACACCCACACCATTAACACTGCACCACCTTCCTACTACAACATACCAATACTTTCTAGTGGTGCTAAAGGAATGATATTTGGAAAAATCACCATGAAGACATGACTGTCTTCATGTCAGACTTGAAATGAACTGAAGTGGGTCAAAACCTGCAAGTCCCCAAGTGTCAAGAGACCTCTAAACATTAGCCCATCATGATTTACCCACAGCCTCTTCTCTGCCACAGAGGAGATTACTCTGTTCTTACCTGTAACCTTTATTTCAGTGTTTTCTGCTTTTACTTTTACCTAACTCAGCAGCTATTGGGTTTATGTTCTGCTCCCAGGAGATCCCAAATGCCAAAAGAACTTTTAACTGGTTTATTATGTGGGATTGTTGTTTGTTTTGATGGGGTTTTTTCTTCTCCATAGTCACCTGAAAGTGAACTAGATATTGTAGCAGTTCTAACACTAAAACAGAGATGTGTGAATAAACTTAAGTGCTTTCAAGGTACCATCACCAGCAATCTCCAGTATCACCCACAGAGCTTGCAAGCCATTTGTCAGCTTCCTGCAGCCAAGAACGCACCATTTGCTGTGAGTGCCAAGCACACAGTTCAGTTGAGGCCTGAACCAGAATGCCAGGCAGGCAGGTATTTAATAAGCAAACTTGTTTTGGGGAAAAACAGCAATGCAGAAGATATTACATGTCTTGCTACTGAAAGAAGCCAATGGCTTGCAAGCAGAGCCCACTTTGGGTTAGCTGTCAGCTGTATCTTCAGCAATATCTGCTTTTGTTCAGTTTGGTACCATGCAGTGTTACTCAGGAAAAGGAGACGTAGTCAAAACAAACATTTATTTGCCCTTCAGTCCGCATCAGAACTGGCACCCAGCCCTGAACAGTCTCCCTCTTCCTCGCTACTGTGGAAACCTACCGAAAGTGACCTTCCCTTCCCATCTCCTGCTGTGGCCAAAGAAACAAAAGATACAGAAACAAAGAGAACAGGCATAGAACTTCGGATGCGTAAAATACCACTAAGCAGGAAATTAAGGTTCAATGGGTAACATTTAACAAGAGCCTCAAATTGACCTGTTGTCACTGGGGTATATTTGAGGTTATTACTCCCTCACTGTTAACAATTCTCCAGTATTTTGTGAATCCCAGGTGTTCTGCACAAAAAACCCTCTCAAACCTACAATTATTTACAGTTGCAACCCGCTCGAATGTACATCACATTTTTCTGAAAATTAACAAATTAAAACCAGGAACATATCTCACATTCCAGGGTTGCCATTTAACACGCAGTGCACAGGTTCTCTAGTGCCTCCTGAAATACTTTCTAGCAGTGCTAAAGGCATGACATTTGGAAAAATCACCTGTGTGCTGATAGGAAAACATCCTTCTGAAGATTTTCACAAGCTAGCTGGATGCAACTGAAGTCAGCCCTCAGAAAATACGGAAAGTCGTCTTCGTGACCAAACATGCTCACTAAATGCTTCTGGCTATGACATTATTTCATAATTGACACATTATACACAAACACCTCAAGAAAATATCTTTTTGTGTATGTCTAGATTACACAGCTATTTATACCCAGTGCTTTTGCAGAGCCTTCCCAGTGCTGCACAATGCTTTTGAATACAAATGGCAAACTGATCATTTCAGATGATAGGGGTTTTTTATTCGTGTTCAATATTTTTAGTGTTAAAAAAATTGTACCTCAACATGGTCTTTAATCTAATCCTTACCCTGAATAATTGAAGCACATCCGTATTAATCCATTGGATGCTTTTCCACACCACACCTATGGCACTGCATAAATTACTGTAATTTAAATGAATTACTACTTGAAAATTCTCATTTGGTAAGAAACATGCAGTGTTACAAGGCACTGTAAAGAAAAATGTGCACTGCGGTAACTAGATTTTATAACATTGTATATCTAGGTTCTCACAAGCCAGCTATTCTAAATTGTTAGACAAGAATATTGGACCGATCACATAGAACACGCATCAGTATGTCCAAGAAATCAATAGTATGAAATTAAATCTACAGTTTATTTAGATACATTTCCATGCCCATGTATGCAGAATACACTTTAATAATGCCATTAGCCTGGCTGAAAAATACTACTGCAAAAGACATTAAGCCCAATAGTAATTCTATCTCTGCTCTGGATAACTTGTATTTTTCTCTTTAAATGTCTGATCTGCTGAAACACATTGAAGAAAAGAACTTGGGGTGGAGGGGAAAGAAAGAAAAAAGAAAACAAAACCCCCCAAGTTCTATTGTTACATTATCCTGCATATTACTACTGCTTAACGATGACTTGTTTAAGACTGCACATTTCAACTACCTAACAGTAAAGAATGAAAAGCTTCTTGCTACAAGCTAAAAAGAAAGTCTTTACCAGGCTCCTTGAAGAGCTCATTTTCACATTACTCAGGCTTCATTATGCTGAATCAATATTCGTTTAGTCACTGGGGTTATTGACATATTTTAAAATAAAAGTATACCCTTCAGCTACTGCACTCATTACGGGTAATTTGTCTTGTCAGGGAGCAGGGAATATTATCCCAGTCTTTCAGGGGCCGACAGCCCATGAAAATACCTCCCCTTGGTTACAACTGTAAATAATTTTAAGGTAAAATATTGAAAAATCAATGACTGTTTCCTGCAATCTGTCACAAACAAATCAATCATAATCTGCACAGCCAGAGAGTATGATTTGAAGGAGATGAGAGCAGATGTAATTCTTGGCTGGAATCTCTCATTTCAAAATCACTTCACATAATGGTGTCATCATTTAAACACTTAGCAGTCACTGCAACTGCCACTCATAACATCTAGTTGGACAAAACCACAACGAAGAGGAAGAGAAATGCCACTGCTATTATGTAAACAAGCATTTGATTTAAATGGTTGCAACATTAGCAAATTTCACAGATCTAACAGCTAGGCTTGTCTCTCCAACAAAGTCCAAGATGTTTTTCTTGTTCAATGGAAGACTGTGTACAAATTAGCTTCTTAAAATGAAAAGCATTTTAGAACAAAAGTAGGCTTCACAAAAAGTGAGCAGTAATATCTGGTACTAACACTGCTTCTAAAATACATCCAGTTTGTCCATTCCAAGTTGCTCATAACAGAACCACGCATCAAATTCTCAAGAGATTAAGAAAGGAGAATTATCTGAGGTACCTTTGTCTTTTTAAGAGCAATAAGGATTTCAATGCTTCTTTGTCCCCTACATATTACATTTCACATCTAATTTTCATTAAGCACACACAGACTCAACTTTAGCGTAGGTAACCACCTTGAAGTACTGCAGAAAGAAAGTCCTAACCTACCTAAATTAATTGATAATACATTTTCAACTTGTACTCAAAGAGATTAACTGTTGTATATAGAATTACATTTGTATAAAGGATCAATTTATACATAAAGAATTAACTACTGTGCAGTCAAAATGCTATAAACTGATTTTGTAAATGTGAATCATTTGTGTAAAACTAATCTATATTTATAGAGTAACACTAATTCTTCATCTGAAATTTCCCCATTTGTCCCCCCACCTCACCCCACATTACATTTTTACCCTGGCACTACGGTGTTTGAGAGACTTCTGTGCAGATCAGTCAAGACAAAAAAGCAGCAAATGGGATGAAAGTGTTCAACTGCAACCGTGGGCCTATGCCTGCACTCCTTGCACAAACAAAACTCCCAAATGCTCATGGAGTGTTTCACTCCAGAGTCTATAATTTGAGCTCTTAATCTTTAACATGCAGAGCCTGTTATCACATATTCATTTTAATCACATTAAACTTACTAACTCGTATTTCTGAACATTTATCTCACAACTGTGAGACTAAGGAAAAAATGCAATCAAAAAGATGAAATTATTTTCTCTTTTTGGGGGGAAAAAAAATAAAATCCCTTAATACTATTTTTAAAAATGAAAGAATAGGGGATACTGTACACCTAAGTAAACCTCTCCAAGGTTTACCTTCCTTTAAAGCAGGCTTTAGGTCTCTTTGTCTTCTGCATGGAAAACACACATCTCTAATTCTTTATTGATGCACATCAAAACCACTATTGTTTGTAACAGCTGGACAGATTCTCATTCTTAGAAAAATAAACTATTAAAAAAAAAAAAGAGAAACTAAATTCCTAGCCCAGAAGAAACCGTTACTGCCTTAAAAGCTAACTAAGTGCAGGAAAACTGCAAATGCTAGCTGTGAAGTGAATCAGCTTATCCTGGGGAAAGGCCACTCTATTGTGAAAGAAAGCAGGAGGAGGCAGACGGTGAGTAATCGCTAAAAACAAGAGTAGCTCCTAGAAATGAGTTGCAGTACCTCACTTCTTTCCTGGATGAGATCTATAATGAAGCTATCTGATGGAGAGACAGCCTTAGGCTCATCAGCCCTTTTAAATCTTCTCACTGGCCAACCGACACTCACAGAGGGAAGACCCTGCTTACTGCATTAAGCCTTTCTGGAGGGAGAAGCAGTGTGCCATACTGAACACGTCGGCATCCTTCCCCAGTGCCATTCCCCTGAGCCAGGTTGTTATTTCTCATGACAATCACCTAATTAGTTGGGTCAAGAATCACGGAAGATAGAAGAGATCCATTCTTCCTACATGCCAGTTCTCTTATTTGTAAAAATGAAGGCAATGACTCTTCCCCTCCGTTGTAAGGCACTTAATAAATGTTAATAATAATTAAGCCAGTCACATCTCCCAGACAACACTGTCAGATCCTTTCTTGCAATATTTGAGAACTATTGGGCTCAGGAGGGAGCTCTCACAATTTCTAGACAGCAAGAGACTCGCAAATTCCATCCTTAGATGCAAGAGGTCACAGAGGGCTGTGCCACAGCAGACGTTTCACAACCGTTCCCGACAAGGGAAGCCCTAAGAAGAAAAAGCAGCACATGCTGTGGCACTACAGATGCTTATGTTCATGGGTCAGCACTACAAGTGCTATTTTCTGCTGGACAAAGCACTAAGATGCTGCAGCAACTAAGAGGACTGTGAAGTCTTTCTGGTTAAGAAGTTGAACAAGCTTCAATTTCTTGAATGAAAAGGTATTTTTCTTCATTTCATCTTTCTCAAGAAAAAAAGAACTAAAGGTTATGGAAATTGCTGAAAAACACCACTGGCTTAAAAAAACCTAGTAGCATTTCCTCTAGTACCCACCTTTCTGATTTAGTGCTCTCACTCATAATTTTCATTTAAGCCACTAGTATATGCACATTTATTAAATGCAGCTGCACATGATCACTGAACAATAAAGCAGTGCAATACTACATCATGCAATATTACTGATATTACACTATTATCAATACTCTACCTAATGAAATTTGTAAAGTCTTCATGTTTAGGTGTTACAGAAAGAAGAATCCTGCTTTGAAATAGCTCCTGCCTTCCAACTCTGTTCTTCTCTTCTTCAGCAATGCTTAGACCAGTCTCATCTAGAGCTCATCTAGAGAGGATGAAAAAGAAAGAAAAAAACAATTGTTACAATGCTTGTCATCTGCACCACGATTTTCTTAACAGAAACACGACTAAAGCTAATGTATCTGGAAACATTAATTCTGCATTCTGTTAAGACAGGACCCAATACCACAAAGGAAACTGCCACTACTGTAATGCCTTACTTAAGGAATCACAGCATACACAAAACAAATTACTTACCATTAACTCTGAATTGGATTTAATATGGTTAAAAAGAGCCGCAAGCCCAGATGCATTCTTGCTTTGTATGAGGTCTTTTCCTGCACTTAGGTGGGTACAAGATAGGAGGGACTGCTGGATTCATTTTTCCCATCGTGGACCTCGCTGCTTCTGCTCTTGGGTGCAACCTATGAAGGCAAAAAATGGACATATAGAGAACAAGGAAATAGAACAAAAAGACAGTATTTGTCACTAATTTAGATAGCAGGTTTCTCACAAATGAGGATTACAGACTGAACAATGCAAGGGTTGATTCACCCATTGATCTACCATATTTGTTAAATCCCACAGACACCATATTAGTACCACATCCCACAGGATGGAGTTCAATTCTTCATTTTCAGAGAGATGCACCACAAACAGGTGCCTATACACATCAAAGATCTGCAGAATATGGGAATTTAATGGCATTTAGCTAACAAACTAGTAATAGCATTAATAACTTGGTTTTGCTTAAAAACACAACAATCTAACAAATTATGTATGGACACCAATTTAAATCTGAACATTTCCAAGGAAAGCAGAGTGTTGCAGTTAGGTAAACAGAGACACAGAGGTTACAGGAACAGATTTGGGCCACAGAGTGCCAGAAACTGAACAAGAAAACAAGCCCAGGATTCAAGAGTCCTAGACCCTTCCCTACTACCAAGCCTTCTCATCATCTTCTTAACCAGCATATAAGTCTCTTGGCCCTTCTGTAGCCTCCTCTCAGACAGCTATCTGGGTGGCGTAGGGTTAAGTTTTACTTAGGGACACAGTAGCACAGTTTATACCACAGAGAACATCAGCTGAATTTTAACTGAAGCAAGAAATTAAATACTGAAATAAACTTCAGAAAGAGCAAAGAGAAAAAAAAAAACCTTTAGAATATCTTTTGAAACCTAGGCTGTACGGAGCAGTTCTCTTCCCAGGAGACATTTATGGATCCTAATGCCTACAGAAGGTGGGAAAGGGTAAGGCCCTCTCCAGACAACAGGCAGGAAGTCAGCACAAAGTAATTCCTGCACCGTCAATATCATAAAGAAGTTGTAGGCACCTTTTTATAATGACAGAGTAGTCTTAATAAAAGCTTCAAGCAGGTTTTATAGCAGCATATTATCCAATGAAACCAGTAATAAACAGCACTGTAGCATTATTTAGTGCAACTCCAATACACCAAGAGTCGCAACCTCAGTTTTATTTATCACACAGGCTAAAATGCTGGTTCTTGGCTTTACAGTAGCAGTTAAGCCTGTAGCTATTTTATCCCAGCACACAGCCATCTGGATATTGATACTTTGCTACGGGATATGAAAGAAGAGCATAGTTACCTAACACAGCTTAATTGAAAACAGAGGACCTACATATTATTCCACGCATTATTCTATACGAAATTAAATCTGAAGGGCATGTAAAGTTCTGTGGATGTCAGCAGAGAATACTTCAGAAGTAAATGCTGGGTTCTTGATCTGCGATAGAAATGATGAGAAATACTGTGAAAAAGATGTGCTTATGGAAAGAAAAAGCTAGGTTTTGCTCTGTTGGGAAAAAAAAATAGCTCAGATAGAAGCATCTCCTTAGGGAGGAGTAGGAGAATGATCAGTCACAAGTTCATTAGTATAGTAAGCCCTGTTATGATGACCTGCATTGACCTTGAAAGGTCTGACTGGTTTGCTTTTTCCTCAATGATATATACTTTAAAAAAATATTAAAATATTATGCTGGCTCTACAAATACATTTACCTCAACCTGCAGAAAACAGCTTCAAGAATCACTCACGTCTGCATTATCCATATTAAAAGACAGAAATGAAGAAACTCTAGTAAAAATCAGAAATTATGAACTGTTAAAACAAGAATTGTTTGGGTGTAAGGCTGCGAAGGCTACCCAGCTTTACATTTCTCCTCAGAGAGGTGATGCTGAGCTCTCGCAAATACCGGTCATAAGGACTGGAAATACATGTAACTAAAGTAGATAAAACATAAACCCTTTTGAACACAACACTGCTATTTAAAGTCATCTATCTCTAACACCCACACTGGAGGCCACATTCTGGGTATGGGAGCTCCCATCACGCCGCAGCACCTGAGGTTGAAAGGGAGTTTGCCACTGTATGGAAAGCTATGGGCACATGCATGTTGCACGGAACGGCATGGGGAGCCACAGCCATCCTGCCTGCTGAGGTGCTCCTCTTTCACAATAAGGAGCCAGCTAACAGTAGATGTGGCTTGCTTTAAGTGAAAAACTTGTTTAGACATGAAAGAATGCAGTTTTTCATTTTTTCCACTAAAGTCAATCATTAGGAGAGTCTATTTTCTACGTATGCCTATGGAACTCTAAGCAAAAGAAACCCTAAAGACATTCTTAACTTAGTCCATATTATGCCAACAAATTCAAGCAAATCATGCCATTTAAGTTAATTACAGGAAACTATAAGAAAACTAAAATATAGTTTCAGGTTCTCCCATGATATTGTCAAGGTCTTTGTAGTTACATGTTCAATACCATAACTAGGTGCTTAAAAGGTCTGCCAGCTGCACTTCTCTGTATGGTTTTATCCCACATACTAAACAGGTTTGCTGACGCAGTTTAAAAAAGGACTTGGACTAATAATCAGGGTTTTTTTAGCGGGGGGTGGGGGGGAAAGGTGATTTTTGCATGGAAAGGTTTGCTGAAAAAAAAACCCCCAACAATCAAAAGGGTCTCTCTAGGCTTCCGAATACCCAATTGCTAAACACAGAAGAATTAGTCTAGGTGTTTGCGAGCTTATATCTTGGTCTCAGATGGAACAGAGAGTGCTAACAAATAGTAAGTGTGGGCAGAAGAAAGAACAAAGAAGCTGAGGGTGTCTTGCAGAGCTCTCCCAGAGATCATTCAGTTCGGCTAAGAGCCACCAGCACTTCCACTGCACATACTGGCCCCGTAATTCCCAGCACTTCATCCTGGGAAGCCAGCAGCAACGCGCAGATGAGGAAGTACCTGCAGGAGAATGGCCTTAAGTTTTACTGCCAGTGCTTCAGCCAGTATTTTAGATGCACTGTTTTAATTCTTGCTCAGCTAATAATATATTCATTTAACACAGAAAAACACAAGCCCCTTCCTCCTCTTTGCATGTAATTAATTTTACTTCCATTGTAGTGCAAAGGTTTGAAAAGGAAATCTTTTTCTCTTCATGCTTAATTAAAAAGATGAATAGTCAGCCACATGTATTTATTTTGTTCTGTTATGAGTTGTTAATACTTTTAAATATCCCGTATAAAACATCTCTTAGCAGGTGTTTTCAGCAGCAATTTCCACTACCATCTGAGTCTTAGCATTTCGTTTACAGGGACATCTTTAAACACAACAGAGCAAGGGGGATTATGTTGTAGGTTGTTTTTTTTTTAAAGAGGATTCCCTTTAACATCATATACGTGACATCTAGGTAATATATTCACAAATCGAGGCGGAGAAACAAATTGCTCAGTAAGCATCTAAGGTCAGGTATTCTGATAAAGAAATATCAAACAGGTTTTGAGAAAACAGCCTCCTTCTCATCTACTCCTATAAAAAGAAAAAAAGAGTTGAAATGATCTCCTAATGCATCTCCCTTCATAATTCATGCCGAAAGATGACATTTTCTCAGGATCTTAATTAAGATAATGATGAACACCTGTGTCGGCATTCTTTGGCAAGACAGCATTATCCATCATAATCTTTTAAGTACTCTCAAAAAACCCCAACAAAATCGTATGATGGAACCAATCTGTTGCCTCTCTTTGCACTAAGTTTTACATCTCAGACGCACACCAGAATGATTACATCTTTAAAGACCGCAATAAAAGCAGGATTGTTAGATTTTAAAGTTTCATCAGAAAGTAGTTATTAAAGTAATTAAGGTGTATCATATCTAAGATACCCAAGTTTAACTCCATCCCCGACAAGCCACTTGCAAACAAAACACAGTTAGAGCCCACCAATGGCTGTACTTTTCAAATACAACTTACTGTTATGTTCCAGATCACCCTGCCTCTTTTTTCCCTCCCATAAAGAAAATATTCACAGCTGATCCCTATTCTATGTTCATGCGCTAATTTATTAAGCTATTTTATGCTGTACCACATATGTTTGCATACCCTAAATGAAATTATGTAAATGAAACCAGTGTAGAGAAACTAATACACAAGTTCAAATACTGCTACACTTTGGGTCACCACGTTTTGTGCAGTCATCTCAAATGCAGGTTCTCCTTGTGTCAAAAACCCTACTGGAATTCTACTACTACAGTAAGCAAAGACCATTTTAAACAGCTTTGCAGGACCAGCCCAGCAGACTGAAGGCTATAAAAATAATGACTTTAATTATGTATTTATACAAGCTGAACTTAAAGTCACAAGCCTTTAATTTAAATAAACCAAAGAGTGCACAACCAGCCTGTAAATCCTACCCATCATTAGGTAAGAACTTTATGCTAAATGTTTCTTCTATTACATTAATGGTTTAGCTTCCAATGGATTATGATAAAAATATATCAATTACAGAATTTTAATATTAACTTGCACTTACATCATTTCATTGGCAGCTGCAAAACAAACATCTGATACCAAGAACTTATCCATACCTTCCAATGCACACACCGTCAGTAAAAATGAAAAGCAGCAAACGAATCCTGAAGCCTCACACATTTGTAATAAAAATTGACAGAACTACATAAACAAGCGCCTTGAAACAAACTTCTTATTTCCCTTCAATCAAAGCGCTGAAAAGTCCTGCAAAGCAGATTAGTCTTAGGCTTTCACATTTTAATATGCTTCTATGGGAGTTAAAAGTTGCTGTGACTAGTCATGCAGTCGAGCTATCAATGTGCAAATAAAGCAGAAAATAGAGACATCCTTAAGAAATGAGCCTCAAAGTTGATATAAAGTGAAGGTGACAACCACAGCAATAGAACTATAAACTAAATGTTTCAATATCTTGAATAATTATCTACAGTTCCTTTAAAACTGCAAAGAATATAATAGTGGCATAACGTGGTGATAATGTTGGTTTGATAGACACTGATGGCACAAGAGTCCTATGGCTCCCGTTTATTAATCGGCTCTGGTATTCTGCTGCAATGCATGAAAGTATGCCTGAACTCACCACAGTTCCCGAAACGAAGTGAGATTAGTAGAACATCAGAAATAAAGAGGGTAATTTTATATGACGTTAACCTTACCTCCTCTTCAGGAAAAAAAAAAAAAAAAAAGCCAGATGCCACGGGAAGATGGTTAAAACTTCTGCTTCTCCCTACAAAGAAACAGACAAGGAAAAGCAGTTAGTTATTCTGCTCTCACACCAAATGAATGCTAAATGTATAAAACTTTAGCAGATGATACCTCCCTCCCGGAACAAGGGCTATTGTCAGAGGATTATGACAGAAGTGCTTTTCCTTGAAAAAAGAAACACGGTGCGTTAGAGCGGTAGCTGAAATGAGCCGAGGTACAAACACCGGTGACACCGTGCGCTGAAAACTGGTGGAAGTGCACACCTGTGTGGAGTGAGCGTGTAAGGGAGCGTGGAACTGCCGACAGAGCCTGCCCGGGCACCGGGGGCACGGGGACTGCAAAAACGGCACAACGACGCTTCCACGTTAGGAAAAATAAATAAAGATGAATCAAAACACGGGAAAATTAGAGAAACTATGGAAATACCAGGCAAAGCGCTGCTCGACAATCACACCGAGTAGGGTGCCGAGACCCACCTCGCCTCGCCGTACGCCGCTCCCACGATCGCCGCCTTACTGCGGGGCCCGACGCGGCAGCGTCTTCCTGCTCAGCTGGACACCGGCCCGGGGCCGGGGCCGGGGCCGAGAGCGGCTCCGCGCCGCCACCTCCCCGTGAGAGCCCGCCCGTTGAGGCCGCAGCAGCGGCGGGGCCCGCCCGGCAGGGGGCGCCTCAGCGCAGCGGGGTAGCGCCGCCACCAGGGCCAGCGGCTCCGCCGGGCGCCGCCGTCCCGCTGCGTCGCTTTCCCACCTCGCCGGCGGGCCCGGCCCCGCGCGACCCGCAGCCGCCCCGGGTTGAGCGGAGCGGAGCTGATCCCGGCCGGGCTGGGCCTCGGCCCGCAGCGCCTCCGCTCGCCGTCCTGCCAGCGCCGCCTCCGGACTCCCCAGCAACCACGCCGGGTACCGCCACCGCCCCTGGACACCCCGTCCCGCCCCGCGCTGACTGACAGCTGCCCGGGCCAATGGAAGCAGGGGAGGACCCACGGCCGGCGGCGGCACAGCCAGTCACGCACCGGGACGGGCGGGAGCAGGACCACGGGCTGCTGGGGAGTGTAGTGCGGGCCGCGCCCGGCCCCGGCCCCGCCGCTGCCGGGATCCTCCGCGGAGACACCGGGGAGATCGGCCTCTGCCCGCCCCGTCCCGTCCAGCACCCTCCCGCCGCCGCCCCCGTCCTGCACCGGGGCTGCTCGGGAAGGCTCAGCTTGTGTCGCCCCGTTTGGCAGCGGGGCTGTGGCCGCTGCCGCCGGGATGGAGCCTCGGAGAAGGGAGGGAAAATGGGAGGGAACGAGGCGGGGCGGCGTCGGTGTCATCTCCTCGGCCACCTGGGGAGCTCCTGCCCCGGTCTACCAGTTTAAAACAGCCCCGGCTCCTCGCGTCTCCGCGTCCGTCCCTCTGGGGCCAGCGGCGAGAGGACTGAGGGCCGGGAGATGCAAAAGTTACAAGATTAAGAAAAATACGAAGATAAATGTAATTAAATTGCATCCGTCCCCCGGGAAAGGCGCGGACGGGGAAAGGGGGTCCGGCACCGCGGGTGCCGGGTGGTCGGGACGCGGAACCCCGCCGAGGGCACGGTCCGCGGCCGCGGGAGCAGCGCCCTGCCTCAGCCGCGAGGGGAAACAAGAGAGAAGGGAATAACCCGGGATATGTTCCTGTAGGGAAATGTATCTAGTGGAATCAAAGGAGATTACATCTCCTGATCGGCGGGGATTTATGCCGGTTCATATGGTTTTAATCTGCTTTCGCCACGACCCTTCACGGGCCGGGAAGGGGGGGTACCTGGTGTATCTTTGAATCCGCGGGCAACCCCCACCTCCCTGCCAAACGACTACTGCAGACCCGTCCCGCCCCGCCGCTCCCCGTCCGGGTTGCCCAGCTCCGGCACTGGCTCTGGGAACCACTACGTCCCTGCGGCCCCCCGAGCCCTTCGCGAAGCTAACCACCGCTCTTCGCCGGGCCTGGCGCCGCTCGCACAGCCGCCGCAACAGGTCCGGTAGCCCGGGGCGGCCGCCGCCCGCCCAGCAGCGCATCCCCGCACCGCCGGACCGGAACGGCTGCGGCGCGGCGCTTACCCGCCGAAAACCGCCTTTTTTGTTTAGAAAAAGTAACACCACCATTCACACACACACCCCGGTCTATTACACCTCCAGTGATTTAGGGGAGGGAGAGGCAGGGGGCAGAGAGCAAGAGGAGGGTGGCTACGCAGAGGGGGAGCCGGGCGGCTAATAAATCTTATCAAATATCTATTTTTTTTTCATATACTGATTGGCTTGCATTCCGGCGCAGCGCGGCTCCGCACGGTATTTAGCACATGCAGAAAGTTGGGACCGATCTCAAACAGCTCGGCGGTGTCTGCAATCCAGGAGCCGGCGCACTTGAGCCTCCAAGCGCGGGGAGGGCCGAGGGAAGCGCGGAGCCCTCCCGCTGGTTGGGCCCGGCCTCGCAGCCCAGCGGGGTCCTGCCAGTCCTTCTACTGACAACACCCCGCGAAGGAGGAGCCTCGCCGGGCCGCGCAGAAGGCGTCAGGAGCTGCAATTTCCAACTTAGCATCTTGGCAGGACCCTTCGGAAAGCGAGAGCGAGGAGGAAGGGGAAAAAAAAAAGCCCCCCAGTGCAACGGGGAGAGAGCGAGCGAGCGAGGGAGGGGAAAAAAAAAAAAAACAGAGAGAGGGGGAAGCGGGGGGAGGAGGGGGGGCAGAAAAAGGAGGAAGCGGTGCTGGGCTGCAGGCGAGCGCGGAGCGGCAGCCCCGGCGCAGAGCAAGGTGCTGCCGCTGCCCAGCTGGCGAGGGCGGAGAGGCGTCCGCGAAGCCCCGGCCGCAGCGGCCTCAGCCCGGCAGCGCGGCGGCTCCCTCCCGGCGCTTGGGCTCCCGGGTGTATGTGTGCGTCTGGCCATGTCGTATCCTCAGGGTTACTTGTACCAGCCGTCAGCGTCCTTGGCTCTCTACTCCTGTCCGGCGTACAGCACCAGCGTGATCTCCGGACCCAGGACCGATGAACTTGGGAGATCTTCTTCGGGCTCCGCTTTTTCCCCTTATGCCGGATCTACCGCCTTTACCGCCCCTTCCCCGGGTTACAACTCCCACCTCCAGTACGGCACCGACCCGGCCGCCGCTGCCGCCGCCGCCTTCACTTCCTACGTGGTAAGAGCAGCCCGGGGCTGCCAGCACTGCGCCGGGTACGGCGGCATCCCGCGGGCGCCTGCATCCCCCTCCCCTGGGCCTGCTTTTTGTTGGGATTTTATTTTTGAGATACCGGGGACAAAAGAGAGCGCGGCTCCCCGCCCTGCCGCCCAACTTTCCCGCATCGCCGCCCTGTGCCGCCGCACACTGTTGCTGGCGGCAGCGGCGGGGAGAGCTGCCGGCACGGCCCGGGAGAGACGGGGCTGGGGCAGGCGGGGACCGATTTCACACATCACCTCCCCAAAAAATTAAAATTTTGAAATGTATTTTTTTTAATGAAACAGCGATCTTATTTCCGCAACAATTAGCTTGTTGCTATCGAAAGGGAATGAACGCAGCAGCGGCCGGCGACAGGAAAAATCTGGGCGATAAACCCCGGCAACTTTCTCCTGCACGGCGATAATTAGGCTGCTTAAATATTGCAGAGCTCTAATCCCACGGCCGCGAGCGGCTCCGCGGGCGCCGCGCGGGGAAGGGAAGGAGCAGGCAGGGCACTGCGCCGCTGTGCGCGCCAGCGGAGCCGGCCCGGGGCATCCCTGCCGCAGGGCTGCGGCCGCCGCCTGTGCCCCGCGGTTCCCCTAAACCCCGGGAGTTTTGCTCAGCTTCTCCCCTCGGTTTAGGGTGTAGGCAGAGTTTCACAGTGTCTTCTTTCCTTTTCCTGCTCTTCCTTCTTTTGCTCTTCTCTCCTTTCTTTTCTCCTCTTCCCTTTATTTTCTTCCTCCTCCCGCCCCTGGCCTGGCAGAGGAGCGGCCCGGCCGGGCTCGGCCGCCTGGGCCCGGCAGGTTGCCCGCCGCGATCGCAGCGCCGTGGGGAAGGAAAGGGTGTCCCCGCAGTTGTCCGCCCCACGCCGCGCTGCCTACTTGCTTTTCTGTGTCTGCATTTGGGAGAAAGGCGCTGGATTGCTGCAGGCGGCCGGTGGCCTCATGGGGCCGGAGCCTCCCGGCCCTTCCGCCTGTTCTCTCGGGAAAGAGCCGGGGGAGAAGGCGGGCAGGGCCCGGAGACGGGGAAGAGGCGCCAGGGCGCGGACGGGGGCCGCGGGCAGGCCCTAGCGCTGCCCTTGCCGTGTCATTGCTGCCCCGCGGCCGCCTGACCTCGCCCCGCCGGGCCGCTCTCCCCTCTCTCCCCAGGGCTCGCCCTACGACCACACGCCGGGCATGGCCGGCTCCCTGGGGTACCATCCGTACGCGGCGCCGCTGGGCTCCTACCCCTACGGGGATCCCGCGTACCGCAAGAACGCGACGCGGGACGCCACGGCCACCCTCAAGGCCTGGCTCAACGAGCACCGGAAAAACCCCTACCCCACCAAGGGCGAGAAGATCATGCTGGCCATCATCACCAAAATGACCCTCACCCAGGTCTCCACCTGGTTCGCCAACGCACGGCGGCGGCTCAAAAAGGAGAACAAAATGACCTGGACCCCGCGGAACCGCAGCGAGGACGAGGAGGAGGAGGAGAATATCGACCTGGAGAAGAACGACGAGGACGAGCCCCAGAAACTGGAGGACAAGGGGGACCCTGGGACGCCAGATACAGGTAGGGCAGAGGGCTTGGCCGGGCCACGGCGGCCGCGCCCTCGGGGCTGCCCCTGGCGCGGGGCAGCGGCGGGACGACTTTACCCCCCGAGCGGGCGCCCGAGGCAGGGGAGCTGGGGGCAGCGCTGCTAGACTGTCGGTGGCCGGGCCGGGGAAGAGTCGAGGGGGACAGCGCAGTGGGTGGGCGGGTTTGGGGGCACAGGGCGAGCCCGAGAGCTGCCCCCCCACCCCTCTCCTTTGCCCCCCTCAGGAGCGGCAGATTCCAAAGCAGCGCCGGGCTGCGAGCGCCTCCAGGAGTCCCCCGGTCCCCGGGAGGCCGAGGGCGGCCTCAGCGACTCGGATTGCAAAGAGCCGGCGGAGGAGCGGCTCGACGGGCCGTCCGCTCCTCAAACGGCGCCTGGCGCTTCCCCGCTGGGGCCGTGTCCGGTGGGTCGCGGGCCGCCACCGGTGGGCGGCGAGGAGCCCCCGCCGTACCGCCCGCCCTCCGCCGCTGCCGGGCCGCCGCACGCCGCTGACTTGCACCCGCTGTTGCCCGCCGCCGCCGGCGCCTCCGTCATCCACTCGCCGCAGCAAGCGGCCCTCGCCAAGCCCAAGCTCTGGTCCCTGGCCGAGATCGCCACCTCGGCGGACAAGGCGAAGGAGAACGGTGGCGAGCCGGTTCCCCCCGGCCCCGCCGTGCTGTGCGGCGGCGGCCCCTCGCGCTCTCCGCCGCGGCCGCGCTCGCCGGCGCCGCAGTGCCCGTTCCCCAACGGGGCGGTCCTGCCGCGGCCGCTCTACTACACGGCTCCCTTCTACCCCGGTTACACGAACTACGGTTCCTTCGGGGCCCTGCACGGGCACCCTGCCGGCGGCCCCGCCGCTGCTGCCCCCGGCGCCCACTTCAATGGATTAAACCAGACTGTCCTCAGCAGAGCCGAGAGCCTAGCTAAAGACACTAAAATGATCAGGAGCCAGTCCCAGGTAGACCTTTGCAAAGACTCATCTTACGAACTGAAGAAAGGTATGTCCAACATTTAATATCGGCTTCTCCTCCTTACCCCCTCCTGGGACTGCGGTTTTGTTCCTTTTTTTTTTTTTTTTCTCCTTAATTTATTGAGAGAAACAATAAACTGCTTTGGCAGTTATTTTTCCACTACCAAAAGAAAAAAAAAAGAAAACAAACAGAAAAAGACCAGCTCCCCCTTTCCCTTCCTCCCAGCACCCCTCCAAAAGTTTATAGAGTCTAATGGAAATGGCTGGGTGGAAGCTGCCCAGAAATGTCTTAACCAAGTGAAAAGCAAGTGAGTGACATGCTCTCCCTCACACACACAAAGAAGAAAGATTTGTATTAAATCTTATTCTGTATATTTAATGTAGCTTTTTTTTTTATTTAAGTTGATAATACAGTATCTTTGAAGTAAATTATGAAATCGAGACACCTGTACAGGCATTAATGTTGTTTTCGTAATATAAATATATACATTTCTGTGTCTTTTTCCAAATTGTTTCATAGTTTTAAAATATATATATGCAAGTTTAATTTAATTTTTTGTTTTTTTTTCTCCTTGTGTGTGAGCTAAACTATAATGCAAAAAGAAAAAAAAAAGGAAATAGCTTATTAGATACAAAAACTGCAGCCGCCTTTGTAAAATGCAAATATTGAAAAGAGATTTTTAACAGAATCAAACCCACTCTTTTTTTGCAGCGGGCAGATAGGTGCATGGCTGCGGCAATCCCGCACGCTGTAAAGAGTCGCGGGGCTCCGTTTAGGACCTTACAGTAGCACCTGAGCCTTTTTCAAAGGGACTGACGGTTTCTAAGAGGAACACGGGGAGCGGCGGCACCGGGACGGGAGGGACGCCGTTTCCGGAGACGAAGCTTCAATCGGGCCATGCACAAAGGCACTTGTTAGAAACACCAACCCGAAGCGCAGTCCCATCTTTTAACCTAATTACTTCCAATCAGTGTCGCGTTTTATGCAAAGCAATCAGCTGGTGAACTTTGCTAATGAGTTCGATTTTCTGCCAGATTTAGCCCGCGCCGCTGCTGCCGAGGTGCGGCGGCCGGAGACGGGGATTGCACGGCCAAAGGCCCTCGATGCGGCGGGGGACGCCCTGGTCCCGGCCCCTTCCCCCCCTCCCCGCCCCCGCCGTTTTGCACCGTTGCCCCCAGCCCACGGGACGGCGCGGTCCGGGCGGCCATCCGCGGCCGCGCAGCCCTGGCCGCGGGCGCGGTGCTTCCCGGCGCTGGCAGGTAGGTGTCACACTCGGCCCAAGTTTGGCTCCCGCCGCCCGCTCGCCGGTGCGGGAGCCCCGCGGGGCCGCCGCGCTCGCGCGGCGCAACGCCCGCGGCGGGCGGCGGACGGCGGTAGCCGCCGGGGCGGGTGACGGGCCACCGGGACGCTCCCCGCTGCCAGACGTGCCCTGTGCACGGGGACCGGCAGCGCCCGGGTCCCCTCCCCGCGTTTCCGCCGCTCCCCAGCCCGTCCGGGGCAGAGCGGGGCCCCGAGCAAGCAGCGGGCTGCCCAGCGCGAACCTCGGCCCCAGATTCGGTCCCGGTGCCGCGGAGACTGAGCAACCCGGCTTCCACCCCCCCCCCCCCCCCCCGAACAAATAACGGCGAGAAACTGGTCCAGCACCCAGCTTTGGGACGGGAGTTTCCCCGTTCAAATCGGATTTTGTGGGTGTCTGTTGTACTCGAGCGCATCGCCGCTGTGAAGGTGACGAGGACATGGCCGGGACCGCTGGAGCGGGTGCAGTCACCCCTCCTTTTTGTTTGTTTGGTTTTTTTTCTTTACGAGACAGATAATTATTTTGTAATCTCTTCAACTTTGTCAGAGCCATTTATTAGCTGTAACGGGTTTATTCATGCATAATTACATTTTAGGGGATTTTACATAGTAGTTTGTATTTTATGTTTTAAAGATGAAGTTCGTGTTCACTTGGTTATACGATCTTTGTAGGCAATATGGTTTAAAATCAAAATTGTTTCAAGCTGAATGTGTAATGAATCAAATACTCTTGGGGATAATAGTATGTTATTTTGTCACTTTATAAATTATAAATGAATTTTAAAAAAACGCTCGAATTCCTCTGTTGAATCTTTCCTTCTCAGTCGGGAAGACCTGCAGGAAGGCGCTATTCTCAGCGCAGCAGTAAGAATTGCGTATTGGAGTGCCCTGCCTTGTTTATAACGGGAGAAAGTTGGCGTGGCCGGGGCAGGAGCAGTCCACTGGCGCAGCTGCGGGTCGCCTCCAGCCGGGCCCCTCGGCCCGGCGCTCCCGGCGGGATCGCCTCAGCTTGAACTCGGCAAAGCTCCCAGCGCCCTGAGCTCCAGGGAGCCGGCCGAGCCCCTCCGGACCACACTCGGGCACAACAGGTCCCGCAGCAGAACGGCCCCTCGAAATAAATAGGGTTTAATTATTCATCTAGCTGTGGATTTTTTCTTTTTTTTTTTTTCTCTTTTTTTAATTCTCGCTCTACCTTTCCCCAGCTGATCTTCCATCTCTGAAAAAGCTACTTTGCAAAGCAGCTTAGAAGCTTCGCTCGTTCAAAAGCCCCATTCCTTATAATCGGGGTTATTTTGAATATGTCTATCAGCGATCTCACTACGGTTTTCGTTTGATGTATAAATTCCTAAGGGAATTAACCGTTTCCTTTAGGTTGCAGCCTGTCGCCTATTTTATATCGTAACTATTATTGTAGCCCCATCGATTTCATACAACAATTTTATTCTTCGCCTTTTTCCCCTGCCACGGGAGATAACGCTGTACAGCCTGTCTTCAACAGAAGCACGATTTTCCCAACTTTTTTTTTTTTTTTTATAACAGAGCGGGGGGAGGGGGCAGCGTCTTCCTTTTTTTTTTTTTTTTTTTTGCCTCTGGCATGTTAATATGTTGTTCAACAAAAAAAAAAAAAAGTTTTGAGCACATCTTAAAATAAAAATAACGTCTGCTGCCAATTAAAGCTGCCGCAGGTTACTCGGGAGCAGCCTCCGGAGAGGCAGGGACGACGCTGCACGCCAGGAGCGGACCGCCGCCGGGGCGCCGGGCCGGGGCGTGGGGCTGCCGCTTCCCCGGAGGTTTGGGGACAGGAAAGCTTCATTACCGCTGCGGAGCGGTCGGGGAGCAGGCGAGGGGGAAGAAGGGGTTGGCGGCGGGGCCCTGCGGGCTGGGGTCCCGCCAGCGCGCCCGGGAGCAGGTGCCTGTCCACGGGTGCAGATGGAAACGGCCCAGCCTCCGCGTGGCGCCGCTCCGCGCTCGTGGGAGCAGCTCGCCCCTTTCCGCCCCTCCTCTCCAACTCCCCCCCGCCGCCCGGCACGGCCCTTGATGGATCGAGGGGGCCGTGACTCCCTCTTCCGCCCGCCCCGACGGCGAGGGTTTTGCGGCGCAGGTGACAGCGGGGAGCGGCACATGGCCCGCCCCTCCCGTAGGTGACAGTCCAACGTCCCCCTCCAAAACCCCGCACTGCAGCCGTGAAGCATGTTGGCCCGGCTGCCCCGCAGGAGCTGCTCAGCCGGCCGCACATCGGGCAGCCGGACCTGGGACGGGGCATGCGGAGGCTCCTGCCGAAAGCTGCACCCCGTCGGGCGGAGAGCACAGCTCCCGCCGGGGAAACCCCGCTCCGCGCCCGGCCGAGCCAACCGCGCTCTCCTCTGTGCGGGAAGGGGCTTCCCCGGGGAAACCCACCAAGTGCCCCGTCTCGGCGGGCCCACCGACCCAGGAGCCCGGGGCTGCAACCAGCGGTCCCATCCACCGTAAATTCCTCTCCATCCTAGCAGGAAACGGACAGAGCTGCGGGTGCGCTTGGCAGCCGGCACAGCCCCTGAGCTCCGGCGGGGCTGGCGAGCTCCCCCCCTACCTTAGCTCCGCTTCTCAATTGCGGAGACAGCGGGGGGAGAGGCGGGGAGCCTGGCGCAGCCCGCAACCCTGCTGCTTCCTCTTTCACGCTTAAAAACAAAACAAATACTAATTTAGACCCTCAACACCCCGGACCGTGTCTACATCCCCCCCGCTGCTCTCCCCTCTAGTGTTGCTTTTCCAATGCGCCGATTAACCTACAGGGCTCCCGCGCGGCGCGGAGTCTCCGCGGCGGCCGGGACGGCGCGGTCGCGTCTAATTGGCTTATTGGCCTTCTACCCCCTCCAGCCCGGTAAGAGGATCTGAACAGCATCTCCTTCCGTCGTGCCTAGAAACTACTTGAAAGCCCCTCCGCCAAGAGAACACGGGAAGCACACGGCCAGCAAGTTTAAAGGAGGCGACTGAAAAATATCGGAGGGGTTTGCAATAGGGAAAAGCACAGGAACTTCAGCCAAACCGTAGATGAAATTTAAAAAGTCAAAAATGGGGGAGGGAAGGAAACCTCGGCCCCACAGCCCGGCCCGGGAGGCGCCCAGCGCCGGTCCCCAGCCGGAGGAGCGGTGCGGAGCGCCCGGCCCCGCGACCCCGCCCGCCCCAGCAGCAGGAGCCGCAGCCCCGGGTCGGCCCCGGAGTGCCCGGGGAGCCGCCCCCCCCCGCTCCCCTCTTTCTGTGACCTGCCTAGGTTATTAGTAAGGACATCTGTGGCTGGCACGGGAACAAGTGTTACCAAAACCAGAACCGGCTGTTTTTCCAAATGAGCAATATGTTAATTCCTCATCCCCCCCTCCGGTTTCTTTAAAACCTGGCACAAATACATCAATAGCGGAGAATAAGGAGCCTTTGCAGAGAACAAGTGGCAGTTTTGCATTTACCTTTTGTGTGTGCCTCAGATGCAATCTTGAGGCATTTTTTCCCCTCCCTCCCACAGAAAAAGAGTGTTAATCTGCCCTATCTTGGGACCCAAAAGGATTGGAGTGGAGTAGATATTCACTGGAATCACATAGGGGAATAAGGGTCTTGCTTTATTGAATCATCAAATCCCAGGAATGAAGCTCTTAATTAATTATGGGTGCTGAAAATTCAGGCCAGCTGTTTCTTTTTACTTGGCTCTGACAGAGAAAGACAAAGTCTACATCGAGATCTTCTAAGGCGCATTCAGCATAAATCAGCGCCCTCGGCGGCGCTTCCGGCCGCCGCGCAGCCCGGCGGTGACAGATGGCGCATTGTCCCCGCATTCCTCCACCGCGACTCCGCGGGCGCGGAAGCGGCCGCCCGGCCCTGGCCGGGGCCCTTCCTCTATCGAGCAAACGGCTTGCCCAGGGCCGCGCTGCGGCTGGCCGAGGTGCCGGCCCTGCCCGACCGGGCGGCTGCGGGAGAGGGCTCCTGTGCGGGTGCGGCGCTTTCGCGCCCGATAGCGCATCGCAGCGCGCCTCCTTCCCGGCGGCAGCTCCAGAGCTCCTCTTCCTGCTTCCTCCCCGCTGCCAGGCTGCGGCAGAGCCCCCGAGCCCAACGCCCCTCGGTTTCCACTATGCGGAGGCCCTGGGCGCTACCTCCACGGGAGGACCTAACGTTAACCAGAGAGGATATGGACCCCTCTCAACATGGGCGCTTCTACTTCTCCCCCAAGGGCAGAAGCGTTTCCCTGCGCGGCCGCCGGGTGCCCTGGGAGGGCCGCGCCGGGCTGCGGAGCTGCCTCCCGCAAGGGGTTTGAGGCAGCGGGTGTCACAAAGGCTCCACGGCCTGGCCAGGTCACCTCACATCCCGCGACCCGCCACCCCGGCCCCTCTTTTTGGGGGCGGTTACATTGGTTTAATAGCGGTTACCCAACGGGAGCGCCCCGCATTATTCTCATGGGTGATTCGTAAGGACGCCGCGGCGGGGGCCGCCCGAGCCCCCTTTGCCTCCCCTCGCACGCCTGCCGGCGGGGAAACCTTTGCCGCTTCAGCCCGGAGGGGCCAAACGCAGCGGGAGCCCGGAGCGGGGCGCCCAGCCGCTCCTCGGGGTCCTGCCCCGCCGGGCCGGACCGGGGCTCCGCCGGCGGGCGCTGCGCGCCTCCTCCACCAGAAATCTCTTTTCCTCCAACTACCAGAAAATAAATGTCCTCCGCACGGTGTTACTCATCTGTGATAATTAGAGCATGTGCGAACTCGCAGCGTGCCGGGTGCCTGGCTCAGGGCTGATGCAGGCACTTGTGCAATAACCACCTCGTTCTGCCGTGGCGGTGCTGCGCGTCCGGCCCGGCCGGGGGCCCGGCTCGGGGCCGCGTCCTGTCCGCACCCGGCGGCAGCGCTGCCCGCGCCCGGCTCGCCCTGCGGCCGCGGCGGAGGTCGTGGTCCACAGACCTTCTCTCCCCCGAAACTGGCTTTTATTTGCCTAAAGCAAACCACAGACCTCGCCGCGCTCATGCCTGATGGATGCAAATATAAATGTGCACTTATTTAATTGGATCAGGTCCCAAGATAAAAGAGATAAACGGCTCCCAGTTTGCCAAGTTATTTTCAGAGGCATGCAGTGATGTGTGGAGGGAAAGTTAATGAAGAGGAGAAGAGACACGCTGTACTTAAAATACCTCGGGTCTAGACTCGGGAAGGGGGAAGCCTCGGCCGCGGCGGGTGGTGCGGAGCTCCCGGTCCCGCTGCAGGTACCAGCCTCACCTGAGCCGCGGCGGAGCCGGGGGAGGCTGCGCCGAGCTAGGCAATTAATGCTGTTCCCCCTTCCCTCCACCGAACCGCTCTCCGTTCCTGTTGCCTCCCCTTGTTCCTCCCCGTGTTCTACATCCGTATGCACGAGACGTTAACAGACGGTTATTGATACAAACACAGTTTTTGTTGCTAAAGGCCTTCCAAAACAAATTCTCCGGCTGAATGCCAATGTATGCATGTTGGCTGGTGACAGCTGATTAGTGAAATGATTTACGGCCAAGTTAAAAAAAAATGATACTGTCAAAGGCAGCAATTTGAAAAAAAGATAAGACAGCACAGCCTCAAGGCTTCCCACTGTAAATCCACCCAACAAATCTAAACCTACACTACAAATACCTGAAACACTCACGAATCAATTGGTCGCAGATTAAATACGGTCTCTATTCTGGCTCACCCTGGCAATCTGCAGCTCTCCACAGGAGCAGCCCCTCGATTTATGCCTCCAGCCTCACCTGCGGCAGGGCCCGCTCCTGCCCGAGGTGCCCCGCGGCCTCCCTGCAATCAGAGACATAGGCCTCCTTTTTGTTTCAAGACTTTTTCTCTCATTAATTGATTAAAAAAAAAATCCTCCTTCCCTCATTTCTCTGTAGCTCTTCTTCATAAAGAAAGCTTTTGCTCTGCAATAAAGTAAGAGACTTTGATCCCAGATCATCCTCTTAGGCCTTCCAGCTGAAATCAGTGGAGAAACTATGTGGAGTTATTGTTCGCACTTGCTGCACTTCTGATTCAGAAAGGGCTGATTTATTAGCTTGTCAAGGGAAGCATTGTCCAGGAAGGCAATCAAAAAGCACTTACCTAGCTAAACTAAAATTACTGCCTTTTCAGTGGCTAATTTGTATAACTCCCATGGAGGAACTTGGGAAGTGTTTGATGAGGCATAAAATGATGATTAATGAATTTATTGGCCTGCTGCTCATCAAATAGGAGTAGTATATCTTTCCTCTATTGGGCGTTGGGTCTAATGCTACATGTCTGTGTAAAGCAAGTCCAATATGATCTCCTTTTTAGCCTCCTTTTAACCCCCATGACCTGAAGAATATCGCCATGTAACAGAGGCAACATCAGGGGACTGCAGAGACAAAGAGCTTGTTTGATAAAACAGTAAATGAGAAACGCGAGGAAAGTTGCTGCAGGGACAGATCTGCTCAGTTTTCAGCTTTCAATCACTTTGACTACTGAAGTGGGAAGAATGTAGAAACTAGATAAGGTGTGAGAAGCTAACAGAAAATTACAAACCGATTTTAACTTTCATAAAGGATCCAGACAAACAACTTCATTGCTACTTGAAAGAATGAATGAGCGTGGGAAGTGCTGGGATTCCCGAGCAATCGGGCATGCTGCAGCCCCTCACCACCCAGACACGCAGGGAGAGATGGGCAACATGCCCCAAACTGGCCATACCCAGGGCTGACCTCTAACCTAATCAGTGCTCTCATGAGATTCGATGCAACCATTTTGAGCCCATGCATTTTATATTCTTTTTCCTCCACTGAAACAGTTGAGGGCTTTCTCCTCTGATCAGTGTTTAATCCTTGAATATCTATTTTGGCGCTAAGGGCTTCTGAGAGGAATAACATACCTTCCCCCTTTTAAAAGCTCATACTAAATTACTAGTGATTCAGTGCCTACCTGCACACACATGTGAATGACAAGGTATCTTATCCTCTACTCATTGCTGCTTTGAACAGGTTAAGACCCCCAGAAGATCAAAAACATTGTTTGCATTCTCAAAAACTTGTTAAAATAAATTTGCCTGAGATTTGGAGTCACAGATCTTCCCAGGATTTAATCAATCTAGCTCTTAGCTTCCACATACCATTCCCTGTTCATGCAGCTCTGAAGCTTGTTGAGGGATCTGCAACTCGCACATCTCCCAGCGAAGGTGCACATGCCTCAGCTGGAGCCCCCTGCCAGAAAAGCAGCTTCTCTCATTACCTTTTGGGGCTTCACAGAAGTACCCTTAGGCCTATGTGTCAGCAGCCCACTGTGCTGAAGACTGAGAAGGTGCAACAAGAACATTCTGCAGAACTACCGATGTAGCGATCAACACTCGCTGAAACGATGTGATATTTCAGGCTCCAATAAAACTCAGAGGAGCAGGTAACGGTAGCATGGAGGTGCCTGGCAATCACGGCAGCTCATTTTCCCTCTCTGCACCCTCCCTTTGTGCCTCTGCATGCAAAGCCAGAGTGCAGCCTGCTCTGAGCTCCTTCAGAGGGGAGTCGAGAATTAAAAGCAGTGAAGCAGTGCAAAACTCCTTCCTTTTGCTGCCTCTTTGTGTTACAATTCAGTCTTCTCTGTATTTTTTTTTTTTTCCCCTGCCTTTTTGTCTGGTATAATTTTTTTATTTCCATGATCTGTCCTGTTCTGGGCCGCATTAGCAGATGTCTGTTTCTGGAGAGCTGTATGGGAACTGTCTGAGGCTGGCCAGAACCTTACTCTGATATGATCAGACCAATGGCCCATTGTATGTATTTTATGGTCTAGATCTCAGCCCTGGAGGGCAGGAGGAAAGCTCTCCTTCACTTTAAGGGACTTCAGGTCATACCCTCTGTGAAGGGCAAATCTGGCTGTCCCAATAGGAAATAATTGTAATTTTAAACATTCTTGTTTGCAAAATACAAGACACATAGCATACCAAGAATGGTTCGTTTTCCAGACCTGTTTAGAAATGATTTCTGGAATGGTAGAAGGAATATACTCCTGTCCAATCTTTCAGTTCCCAGAATGGAGGCTGTGGGAACAAATCGAAACAAAACTTTCCTGAGACTACATGTTGGTTTCCTTGACAAAAGGAAAGGGGCACCCACCTGATGTTTGCGAGATCAGAAAACATTTATTTTAATGCTAACAAGTTGGTATTTGTTCAAGACACTTTTACCTGAAATGATCCTCTGGAAAATAATGTTTATAAACATCCTCGAACAAATAGCACTTTCCTGACACAAGCCTACCATCAGTGTACTGCTCAACAAGTTTTATCTGCAAGTCCTTTACCTGTGACTGCTTTTACAAAGGCTCTCTGTTCATTAGCAATTTCAGGTCACTTTAAGTACTTGTGTCATGAACACAGCACAGCTGTAAAATATATTATTAAATACCAGCTGCATTAATATAGGAGCTTATTTTCCTCCACTCGGCTCCCAAAAGCAATCTGATCTTACACACTGATGAAAAAAGACATAGTTATATTTGCATAATTACAGCAATATTGTAGGTCTTTAGTGCAATAGACCTAAGAGGCTGATTTATGATTAAAAATCATATGGCTAAAACTTACCATGCTGGGTAGTGTGCATAGCATTAGACAATGACAATTTTGGGGCATAATTGCTTTAATGTGTGCAATTAAGACTAAGTGCATGTGATTTTAGTGTCTGCCCTACATTCCTCTGAATGATTACAATGATCAATACACATGATTTATAAGTCGCTTCCTATTGATCGAATGGTAAAATGTTTGACCTTCCTTTGAGGAAGTAATTTGCTAAATTATGACACCACGTAAAGTCTTTCTTGGTTCAGAGGTGAGGGGTAATGGTGCTCAGAATTCGAAAAAAATAAAATAATTTTTCCCCCTTTTCCTGAAAGTAAGTGTCTGTAATGTCCCTGCCAATTTGCTGACTTCACCTGTGGAGGGAGGAGTCTGGCACATTTGTCTTTGAAATCAAGAGGGAAGAAACTGGAACTGCAAATTTGGTCTGTCTCTGCAAAAAACCCTCTCAAAGAACTTTATCTGTTTACACCTCCATGCCAAATCATCAGGAAGCTCTTGACCACAAGATCTCTGTTATTTGTGAGCGCCTGCAGAAAAACGTGCAGCAGCAAAGTTGGGTAAACGGAGCACTCTGAGTGCTGTGAGCAGCTGGGACACGTGGCAGGACTTCCTGGGCTGCCTGCCAGACTTAGTTTTGCTTTGCATGCACAGTACCAAATAGTCTTTGCTATATCACATTAGCAGGTACGAAAAGAAAAACAACAAAGTGTTCACGAAAACATGTTAGCTGATGAGCAGTAACTTAGTTATGGCTGAGGCACCTCCTCCACGCTACAACTGCCATCCTAAATGTACGCAGTAGCAGATTGGACCAGAATTAAAAGATACTAATGCACTGAGATGTGCCCTGCTTCAAGGGCTGTTCTGTGCTACCCAGGGGAATGGTGAGTCTCCTCGGCCCCAGCAAACCATATGTTCGGGGCAGAGCTACCCTGCCAAAAATCTGTATTACTTAAGGGATTCTGGTATCCCAGGGAGGGTTGGGAAGACCCATATAGACCTCCCATCTCCCTTTAGGACTCACTTCATCAGCATATTTTCACAGAGTAGCCGTGCTTCCTGGCATGCTCTCCATTGAGTATATGTGTGCTCAACCAAATTTAGTATTACAAATGTCATAGTTCAATACCAGAAATTTCCTTAGCCCTTACCTTTTGGTTTTGAATTTTCTGGGCATTAAGCTTGTAGCACTTCACTCCATTGGGGTCTGGTAGCAGTGCAGCCATGCATGGCCCTCCTCAGCCCAGCTAGACTGAATGAAAGGCCTCAAGTAGCCAGCTCGATCCTGAGTCTTGGGGTCACTCAAAAAAGCCCCTTTTTGATCAGTTTTGTACACCAATCCAACTGCACCACCCAGGCAAAGCCCAGACTTTATCATTTCACACTGAACTCCGCAGTCGCTCTATTTCATCTCACAGACAAACCTTCATGAGGTAAGCCACTCTTCCCACAGTAATACTCCAACATCAACAAATGCCAATATGAAGGCTTCCACAGTAACACTTCAACATCAACCAGGCCCTGAAGTTTCATGTTCATCAGAAGTTTCATGTTCTCTGTATGAGTCCACCCTACAGTAACAGTTGATGAATACACACAATCCTCACCAAAGCCAAACACAGCAACATCAGATGCAAAGCTAAAATCCTATGTGCGGTGTGATGCTGTAGGTGTGAGCTAACGCAGAGGTGGGCTTGGAAGTTACAAAGTGCACACCCCATGGTTTAATATGGCATTTTACTGGGGAATGTGCATTCTCTCTGGGAGAACTGTACAAGCAGAAGCTGCTTAAGGACAAGATAGGAACCATTTTTCAGGTCTCTGACACCAAGTTGTACCTGTGCTGTGGTGTAGGATTTTCCTGCCCATTTCCTTCCCTGCCCAATCAAGTGTTGTGGGAAAGAGAGAAATATTTAGAGCAGGATTAGCAAACTCAGTGTCTTTGCCCCCAAGCAAGCCGAGGCCTGCAGGCATGCTGGAGGGCCACTCTCCCCCACTCTACCAGCATTTTCTGCCCAAAACACACGGCTGGTGCATCTGACGTGCTTCAAGGTTCTACCCCACCATTCTTTCCCCCAGGTACCTCAGTCGTTTCCCTGTGAGCCACGCCCGGTGCCATCCCCCCATGAGGTACCTCAGTGTTTCTGTTTGAACCACCCATGGTGCCATTCCTGAGATACATCAGTGTTTCCTGCCAAAGCCCCCAGCGCTGCCCCTGCCCTGAGGTATGGCAGCCACTGCTCCTCACGCTCTCAGGCCATAATGGTGGTGCTGTCCTTGCTCTGCACCATCTCAGCACTCCCCATCCAGAGTGGGTGCCTTCCCCCCAGCCTCACTGCCCTGGCATCACCACTTGCCCCAGTGCCATCATCCGAGCCCTGCCCAATGGTCAGCCCAGGGCTCCTGTCCCTCAAAGCCACTTCTGTGCTTCTGCCTCATCCTAGACCTCCCCGGCCTACGGCACCTGGTACATGGTGGTGGCTGCAGAGGCCCCTCTCCCACCCCTGGTGCTCCGTCCTGGCTCCATCCTGGCTGAAATCAGCCAGCTGGATCTGGAGTCTTGAGGTCACTTAACAGGACCACACTTCTGATGAGATCTCCACTGCAATCCAACTGCACAACTTGCCCCCATACTGCATCTGACAGGTACTTATAAACTGCCCAAAACTCACCTGAAAACTGCCCAGACTTCACCCATTCACATGAAACCACTGTACTGCATCTCGGACAAGCCTTCACACAGAAAGCCACTCTTCCTGTGCTTATACTCCAGCATCAACAAACTCCTGCATGCAGACTCTCATGCTCTCCCTGAAAGTCTGCTCTTCTTTACCTGCTGGTAAAGACACTGACCTCTCCACAGCCAAAACACTCCAGTGGCTGGTGCATGTGGATCATCATGTTCTTTTCCACCTTACCAAAACCGAGAAATCCCCAATCTCCCATGTCATGCTCAGCCTCTCCCTTCTTCCCTCCAGCTTCTGCACTCCCAGTGCCCCGCACCCTGGGCTCAGGTGAGGAAAGCAGCTGGAATATGCGTGGTCCTTGTGGACAACTTGCTCGTTTCCATGCTGCTGCAGTACAACAGAGAAGGAGAACAGGGATGCTGAACTAATTACAGTATGGAAGACGAAACATACCACAAATCATGTAGCTAGCAAAAACCATCCTGTTTATTGGTTGCTGTGTCAAGCGTGCATACCATTACACAATGTCCCCTTCTGAAATCCTTTCTGTCAGGAGAATAGAGCATCAAAGAGTTCATAAATTCCCCAAAAGAGCAGTACTGAACAATGAATTATAACTACAAAGCAGTTAGAATTCATGGTTAGAAAAAAGTTTAGTCAAACAAAGGGCAGACACTTGTTGAGAAACTGAAGGTAAATCTGCTTGCCAGACCTGAGAGGACAGCCTCTCCTGGAGCTCACCAGCCACCGCTGAAGCATTCCTCCAGGGAATTTCTTTTTTCTAGCCAGAAATGATGCTGGGACACCAGTTACAGACAGACTTTCTGGGAAGAACAAGACTACTCTGGAAATTCAGCTCTGAAGTCCTCACTTCCCACCTCTAACCCTACCCCAGTCCTGTTCCTGAGCAGTGTCTGGCTCTAAACTATACTCAACTTGTATCTAGATTTTGAACATTGCTTTCCATTTTCTTCCGGGGGTTTAACAATCATCAGAGAGGCTTAAGGTTCCCCAGATGTCTCATTCTTGAACAAAGTTATGACACAGTATACTATAGTCACTCTTTGCTGCAGACACAGCCATGGATAAATAGTAAATAAATAATTCTGCACCCAAGCTCCCATTTTCCTATTGATGGGATAATTCCTTGGTGGTAATCCATTCTCAGCAGGTTCCCATGCAACTAGTATACAAGCATTTGGGTCCCATTTCTGACCCGAGTTGAGCAAGAGCTGGTGCTATCACTGAGGATTGCATCAGGACAAGAGGATGGACAGCTGGTGGTGGCAACTGTTAAACATGAGAAGAAAATGTTATCAAGTCCCAGGCAGGGACCTTGGTGCTGAGAAAGCTGTTTGTGCTCCAATTTGAAAATTTTCCCAGCACAGTATATTCAGATGTGCTTTCATTACTTCTCATTTAAACTAACTCTTCCTTGGCTGCCTCCTTTTTTTGCATCAAACAAATGGATTTACTTTATATTTGAATTACATGTTACCATTCTTATTCTATGACTGTGCAGAGACTGAGATACCCATCACCTCATGAGAGACTCATTGAGGAACAAACAGGAGAAGGTGAAAGTGGCTGTCTGCAGATCAAGATGTAGGAACCGTGTCAGTAGTCTCCCCTACATGTCTCCAAACCCATCAAGATAAATCTATTGGAGGAGAAGAAGAATGCAGAGAGGTACAGAAGTGCATCTTGGAGAAGCACAAATTGAAATTGCGCTATAGATTGGCACTGGGGCTACAGGAGGGCCAAGGGTGGGAGGGAAGCTTAGGCAGAGCCTGGTACTCTGGGCACCAGTAACTGCATGAAAAGCAGTGGCCAAGGAACCTCATGGGGCTCCCCGTGGCCAGGCCCTGCATTGCAGGGAGAACCACAAGCCACAAAGCAGCTTACACTATCATTGTGTAATAGCAAAATCTGGATAATTGCACAAATTGTACCAACCTGCTGGCTGGCTCCTGGCACATCAGCACACACAAGAAGCAAAAAGAGCCCGGTCTCTGATGGTTCACCAGTGGAGGCCTGGCTCTCAGGCACTGAATCACTGCCAGTGGAGAAGCTGGAAAACAGCACAGCAGAGAGAATAATGGAACTGCAAGATACGTTCATGTTGTGGTAGTGCCCTGCATGGGGAGACAAGAGGGAAGAACAGACTAATCAGTCTGGCTGCCTTTTCTCTTTGTTTTCGTATGGGCAAAACTAAACACCAGAGCCTCACCCACCTTAGTAAGATGTTTTTCCTAAAAAAAAAAAAAAAAAAAAAAAATTGAACACACTTCACAGTGGAAGTCCTAACCTTGAACTGGGAATCAAGCTATTGGATATTCTTTGCTTAAACTCTCCACCTGCTAAGGTCTGATGTCAAGCTTTTCAATCTAAAAGATAAGAGCTGCTGCCATAGTTTTCTCTGAATCTTTTTCCTGGAGAACGTGTTCCCAGGTTTTGTTCAGCCTAACCCTCCCAGGCTCTGAACATCTCCATTTTGTCACCAGCCCACTACACAGGCTGCACCTGACCTGGTGGTAGCACCTGTATCTGAGTTGGCACCTGGCAGAGATTCAGTCACCTAAAAAGAGGCCTCTATGGCATCTTAGACCTCTCTGGGGCATCCAAACTATGCTCATGGTGGCCAGGGTGGTGCTGTAGGGCACCTCAAATAAAAGAAAAAGGTGTGAGTGGATCTCAGCCCTAAACACTTTTATAGTCAATACCAAGAAAAGGCTCTTCACGACATGATTCATTTCCTCCTAAATCAATGTCTAAAACTAATCAGAGGATTGACACACTAAAAGTGCTGATCCTGCTCTTCTGACTGAGGAGAGCTCATGGGGACTAAATCAGGTTTCTGTGTTGTAGACATCTAAAGCTAGGTGAGATGACTTCACCCCAAGCTATATACAGATGAGCCTCTCCCTTCTAGCTACCTGTCTTCAGAATTATAAAATAAACTTCAGTGATCTGAATTTAACAAAACCCAAATCTATCTACTGTAAACTAGATAACATGAATTCTTTTTACTGATTCTAGCATCATGTTAATGAGTGATTAAAAATAATAACTTGTGAAAAGCTTTACAGTCCAAGTATCTCTACTACAAAAATATAAGTACCATTATACTACACAATAAAATTGGATAGTGGTTGCTATAATAAATGGACAAGATCCCAAAACTCTTCCTTACGTTGGAACCTTACTCATGAACACTTCCATTAGTTCTCTATTGAAATATTTATGGAATAAGATAAAACTCCATGACCCTTTACTCAGGAATGCCCATAATCACATACTTAGCTTTAAATGTAGAGCCACTGAAGCTGTTGAGACTTCAACACACAGTTGAAGTGCATTGTTGAGTCAGGACAGGTTCCTCACACAGGACCGTACATAGAAGAATCTGAGCCAAAAATGTAACTGTTTCTTTAAGGTGTAAAGTAACATCAAATATTTGATGAACCAAATGACTACACTAAAAATAGCATTTGCATAACTAAGTTACCAGTTATGATGAGGGGAAAAAAAAAAAAAGAAAATATTAAAGGGGGTCAATATAGGAATGGAAAAAGAGAAACTTTGAATGTAAAACCAGTAGCAGGATTCGCGGGATTTTGCCAGTTCAAAATGTAAGTGACACATTTCTTTGTTGCTGTTAATTTTGTTTTGCTTTTGTATTAACCGCATCTCTTTGATGAATATTTTTAAAGATAAAATAATGGCTATCAGTCAGGCTGCTTTGAAGTATTTCTGAGTTGAATGACTGGTAGAATTTATTGATTTCATAGTGTGACACTAAAAGTTTTGATACGGGATTTTAAAAAATGATATTTGAAGTTAAAAGAAGACATTTTGATTAAAGCCAGAACAAATTGTTTGGCTGAGATTCAAACTCTGGTTCACATGCCTTTCCAAGCTTGTAGATTCACTTGCTTGCTAGGAAAGCCCATATGCTTTCAATGGATGAGCTAAAAATTCATGCCATGGAAGAGCAGGAAAATGCTTCAAAGTTGGGAACCAACAGAACAGCTTAAACCATAAGGGAAAAATATATTCATAGACATTATATATAAGAATGAGGTAGAAAGGTCTTGTGTTTAAGGGGTTCAACTTTGAGCCACAGACAGCGTGACCTTGAAACAAATCCCATTGTCTTCTGTGCATCCGTTGCCCATATGCAAACTACTGACAATATCATTCTCATCTGCTTTGCAGGAAGCGTTGAAGATGAATAGCAGCTATATGATGCTGTAAGTCATGGCTGGCTAGAGAGATGATCTGTTGGGTTATCAGTTTAAATCTCAGAGAGACTGCGATGAATGCTACTGATCTGGTGGGTGCAATCACTCATTGCCAACAATCTTCTGGATAATTCTAGTCCAAAAGGCACCTCAGAGACCCCAGCACACAAGGAACTGAGTGTCTGTGTTGGCTGCTTCTGCTGAAGTGCTTGACATACTCATGGCTTCTCAAGGCGTGAGGGTGAACATCTAGAAAAGGACTGACCCATAACTGAGGCCTGCTTGCTATTTCAGGATCCAGCAAAGCCCTACAGCTGCCTCCTCCTCTCCCGTCCAGTAAACCATGACAGTGTCTTGTGTGGCTCAAAGAAACCAGAGTGGAAGTAGGAGTTCTTCAGAATGGACCACACCACTAAATCTTTACAGAGATCATCTGCTCAAAAGCCACTTGAGTCCTCATTCTTTAAATAACTGACTTAAAGCACCTGCTCACAGGGCAGTTTCTGCAGCCTGGGAGAACACCATCATTTCTTTCCTCGACCTTCTTCCATTGGTGGTGTCACTGGGGCTGAGACTTGACTTTTAAAGGAAAAATTCACTAGAGCCATTTGGGAGGGTAATGAAGAAAAAATACCTTGTCAGTTTTGCAATGGAAAATGTAATAACTCACCAGCAGGCTATTGACCAAGTTGTTAAACTCTGGGAGGAAAAAAAAAAACCTGTTAGGTGAGCTGGTTAATATCAAGGCTCACCACTCACTTCTGCATACTCCAGACCATGTCAAAAGCTTTCCAGTAATCAGTAGAGCTTAAGAAAAGTCCCTGATTAACTTTTCTTTCATCTTTCTCTTTTCCATCTGGTGTTAAAGATCAAACCTTCAGTTCCTCTACTCTTTTAAGACTTGCCTGTTTGACAGCAAACTTCTCATCCATCTTCAATCTAGTGCAGGCTAGAATGTCTTTCAGCAGTGGCTAGAGGGTAGATATATTACCAGATAGTAACCATATTGCTCCTTCTCCTTTTGTTTTAGCTCTGTATTTGTTATTATAGGATATATCTAGGTTTTCTGAGTGTTCAGCTTCAGTTCCTCTACTGCAGGATAGTGCTGCTAATGCTTTGCAAATCACTGCATCATCCTTTTCTAGTTTTGGAATGTCCTATCTGTGGTTTGCATAGCTTCTTCCAGCTTTACCAGCATCCCAGGATACCAGTCTCCTGGGACTTTCAGCAGCTGTGCTCTTAAAGGCATTACGATGTGGGAATTGATAGAGGCTTTGACAATGCTGGGGCTGTACAGCTTTAAACTGCACTGCTACTGATTGCCTGCTTCGAAGAGACTGCAGCAGGACAGGGATGCTCAGACACCCTGGCCTTCTCAGTGGGATATGGGTAGAGACTGCTGGAACCACTAGGACTGACCTGGACCTGGCCCCGATCCTCCTCCGACGGCACTCTTACAGCTGTTCCTTAGTAGCAGAAGAAAAGCAGCTGTAATTATTTGCTTGTAGCTTACAGAAAACAAAAAAATGGATAAACCCTCCCCAGCACATTGGTGGCCATCAAAGGCCACCAGTTAGTGATATAGAGTATTTGGATAGTGGTAAATAGAAGACCATCAAGATGATTACATTTCTCATTATTTCAAAATTTGGAGTCTTTTCAGGAAAAGAAATCCTGTTTTCTTCCCCGTTCTACCTCCTAACATCACTTGTAAGCCATGACTCCATGGTCCATCTGAGTTATCAAATGGACCAAATCATTTCAAGCATATTTATCAGTCTAGTTATTATACCAGAGATTCATAAAATGTCTTCCAGGCTTTGCAGGGGGGAGGCAAAACATTAGAAAAAGAAAGATGATAAAAGATGTGGAAGGAAGAAGAAAGCTGTCTCTGGCAGCTTACACTGGAGTGGCCATGACCACCTTGTACAACAGCAAGCCTGGGAAGGGCAGGTCTCTATTGGTGAACAGTGCAGCCCAGCAGCAGCAGATCTGCAGACACTTGATGCACACACTGTGTGTATATCAGCGGATTTACTTCACATTAGCTCTAGTTTGGGAACTGAACAAGTATATTGGATGTAGTCCTGGAGAGCATTTTCTCACGTGATTTAGACTAAAGCAATAAATACAGTTTGTGTATTGGAGACCACTCCATGATATGAACCACAAAAAAACTGGCAATAATCATGAACTTTTCTTTGGCGGTGCTTTCCTGACCCGAAGTCATGCACTAATTACACATTCTTTCTGTAATACCTATCGCAGGATATATTTATTAAGCATCTGTGCTCAATAGGCATGACACTATATTGAGGCAAAAGCTTATTCATGCAACCTACCACCTCCCTCAAAAATGCTGGCCTGCAACTCCATGCCTACATAAGCCAGGGGGATGTAAACATGCTTTGCAAATCAATTTCAAATCTTTTTACAAAAAAGATGAGTTTACAAAAAAAACTCATCAAACTGAACTTCAATACAGCCTGTCCGTGAGCAGAGTTAAATGGGGTCTTTGGGGGAAGAATGGTATGATGCCATATGTCTCCCTTGCTGTTCTGAGCCTGGACTAAAGAATTTTGATCCTATCAGTATAAGCAATGTTGTCCTGCTAGGAAGAGTGTAAGAAAGCACCTTTGGAAATGATCAGTTCTGTGTCGGAACCAAAGCAGCTGTTGTCCGCAAAAGCACATTACTGGGCAGATGTAAACAGCCTGCTTTCATATCCTGCTCTCTAGTAGTCAGAGACTGATTTACATCCTAGAACATGAGGTTCAATGTCCTTTTTACTATTTCTTATATTAGTTATAATATTCGGATATTTCTGATTTCCGTATAAGCATCTAAATCTGAATCCTAAATCTCAGTCTGAACAATTTGCTGTGGCAGACAGGCCTATGGTTAAATCATGTGTTGTGTAAAAAAGCATTTCCATTTATCAATGCTGGATTTCATACCTTTAACTATCAATTTAGCCGACACTGGAATTCACTTAAAACATTTCTTCACAATGTAATAGATCCTGTATGCATAAGTTCATGCTCATATAGTGAAACGGCAATCAATTGTATTTACAGTTATAAACACAATTACTCTGCAGCATCACTGCTCCAGTTCCTGCAGCTTATGGGAGTGTGGAAGCAAGGATTAATATTAATGAGCACTGAGAGATGGCTAAAAATAATAAATGCAAGCATTCTGACTAAACAGGAGGAGGCTGTGAAACACTAAACCAACTTTGGAAAGGAGCAACTCCTTGCAATTTTCTTTGGCTCATATCACTCAATTAGGGATGTGAATCATCCATCACTACTATACTTCAGTTCTAAAGCAGCACAGCTTTGATTGTGGAATGGTTCTGCCGATAGAAAAGCCTGAGGGACATAACTGTGGGTCAGACTTCCCATTTTTAAAAATTTGTTGGTTGTATGTTACATGCAGATTACAGGCATGTTTTATGGTACACAGCTTGCCAAAATGCATTTTATCTGCTGAAGGGAACTGAACTATGAAAATAAATGAGCTATTTTGAAGTTAATGATGTGCACAGGCTCCTATTGAAATGCTTGGAGAATATGCTACCTTTCCATACTAAATTTAATTCTGCAGATCATACTTGCTTGGCAAACCATGTCTTTTAAATGCATATTTATCATCTCAGAAAGCTAAAATGATGGCACCTACCTCCTTTTTAGGTTGCAGAGTAAGAACTCATTCTGATAAATCTAAGTTTCCTGTAACTTGGTTAGTGTAGTAGCCAACTCATTTGCCTCACAGAAGTGTTTTCAAGATTAATTGGTTAACAGTTTGCACAGTTTTGATGTGTACAGTCCACATAGCTATTACGATTTATTTCACACGTTTAGTAAAAGTTTAAATTACTCTTTCCTTCAATAATAAAACTTTGATTTCCTTTTTTCAATTTCTAAACTACAGTTCCAGTTTAGGGATAAACCACTTCATTCCTGGTTCTCTAACAGCATGGAATGATGTTAAGTGTTTCAGAGCTGCCGTTGATAGCAGAAAAACCAATCTGGGCAGAATCAGCATCATCATAAATAAAAGACTAATGTTTTTATTTTGTGCTATAAATAATGAAATAAGGACCTGGGTTTTATCCAAAAAAATAAGAGGCATAATTAATTCAGACATGCTTCAGAGCAGTTCTAACATGTGCTCTTTGCTCTCATGTTTCTTCCATATGATGTGGTTGCTAGGATTCTACTGCAAAATAATACCTATCAAGATTGCTATTACTGGGTTACATGGGTATGACACGGCATCACTTTGTGAACTCTTTTTCTCCTTCAGAACCTGGTAATTTTGTCAAGCTGTGTGTGATCCCAGCCTTCCGCAACCAACATATTTATATTAGGTGGAATGAAGGAGGGAAAAAATGGGAGACTCCTGTGTGCCTGGAGGTAAAGCAGAGGCTTTGGAGGCCCCATTATTCCCCACACGGTGGGAAGCACAGCACAGCTGTCCCTAGCTCAGAACAGAGATATATCTCTTGGAGAGAGAAAGAAAGTGATGCCTGCATCTCTCAGTGCATACAGAAGGAAAAGCAGCTAGTTCTGTGGCTGAAGGACCAGAGACGTTTTCCTGACACCTTTAAGCTTCTGTAGAGGTTCCCTTTGGAGAAGATACCAGAGCACTGCCAAGAGCAAACCATATGGCCTGGGCTGGGAATGTTGCTTAATGAACTTCAATCCTTTCTGAAATACTTCACTGTCCTTCCAGAAGACAGAACTTCTGCTCCAAGTACTCTCTGTTTCCCCAGAGCTCCATATTCCCTCCACCCCATGATGCCATCTTTAGGTCAGTATGAGTAGGTGAAACTCCAATTCAAGCCAATGAATTTCATTAATCTTTTCCTTTGCTGTTTGGCAAGTGAAAATTTATTATTTTATCAGCTTTTACTTATTTGCTAGCATTGGAACTAGATGATCTTAAGGTCCTTTCCAACCCTAACTATTCTATGATTCTATGATTCACAAAGCTGATGAACCGCCTGTACTCGACTTACTGGCAATGGCAGACCAAGTCCTGAGGAGCAGGAGGGACATGAGGGCTCATGCAGTCTCCACAATTAAGGATCTCTTAACTGATGAGTTTGGTAAAAAAATATCTGTCACTCACACGCAATTCTTTCTTACAACTACTTGTGCCTAGTCAGACTCACAGATGAAGACAGATTATAAAAGTGGCCGATTCTAACCATGCATCAAGAAAATTACCCTTAATGTAATATTGGAACTTCCAAAGCCCACATGTAGCAAACTAAGTGCAGGATTTCAGAGAATCTACATAACTGATTATATTAGCTGGTTTATCCTAGTCTCAAACTGCATCAGCTAGGAAACAGACACAATTTGTGTGATACAATTAGCAGTAAAATTCAATCTCTCACACATGCACGCGTATGCTGGAATAGTAGGTCTGCCCAAGAGCAAACCAAAGCAGCCAGGGATTAAAGGCAAAGGTTTCATCATAAGAGAAGACAAGCTCTCAGTGTACTCTCTCTTGCAGCTGCACTGCTTTCAGTTGAGTAACGTAGGTTAGAGCACCTCAGTTCCATTCACAGTCACTGCAAACATGATCATGAGACACTGTCAAACATTTACTGAGACTACTCACTTCATTCCCGGTATACCACTCCCACAAGTCATGTCACAGGAAGACCAAAGAACTCTGACTTCATGCTCAGAATGCACACACACCATCTTACCATTCTGAGCAAGTTTCTTTCCCTCAACATCTTTACTTCCAGAGTAACTTGCAGAGCCAGAGGAAGTCGGAAGCCATGCCTTGCACTGCAGAGCTGCTAAACTGACCAAGCAGCTCCATTGTGCACCAGGTTGGGGCTCATCTCTGTGTAGTGGGAATTAAATGGTAAACAGGCCCTGTGCGAAAAGCTTGATATATTTCTTCTAAGCATACAGTGGTTCTATTTCTCTTTAACTTGCTAAATCTATTTTTCTTATTGAGCTCAAGCTTAAGCCAATTGCAAGAAGTCCAATCTTAAAACCTAATCATTCATTCCTGTGTCTGAGAAAGATGCTTTTTCCTTTGACTGCTCCAGTTCAATCTCATCTCTCATTTACTCTGCCTGGCTCCCTGCTTTGACCTGGGTTTTGCCTGTCACTCCGGTTTCTCTCTGCATATAGAAAATATCCTGCACAGAGGCTCTATTCTTCAGGCATGCCCGACTGTAGAGCAGGGCTGTCTCAGGCAGGGTACATTATACTCCAGCCTCCTGTGAGCACCCTTTTGCAGCTCTGGGCAAATGGACACAGCAAGCATACCCTCTGCCAACATCATGGGAGCCAAACCCCCCAAAATGTGCTACTAGTTCACAATTAATTTCTCTGGCATTGCTCTAAACTCAATCTCCAAGTCTTAGGATAAAACTTCTCACTCGAAGCAATGCATCTTTACTATTTCAACCTAACTTTTCCTTGATTGGGCTGAAAGGTTAAGTGGAAACTGAGCAGGAATTTAATCTGAGAGACTTACTATGTATTGAAAGGTACCTATTTTATTCCTCTTTAAATATCATGTAAGACAGACGTTGTATTTGCTGAAGCCACCTCCTTCATTCTCTCTGCTAGTCAGTATTTTGAGCAGTCCAGCAATGATTTAGGCAATACAGTCTTTAACATTGCTCTTTAAATTGCAAGACATATTTTTATGCATACTCTATTTTCTATTCTGAAATGACAATATAAACCTCTCTCATGTAGCTGAAACTTGCGCTCTTGTCTCTATACTTAACTCATTCAAATTATATCTGAACACTTGCAAAGAAGTTTAGGAAGGATATTGATCTATTCCAAGACCTGCAGGAAATAAATATTGTGAAATATGCTTTTCATTCCCTTTGTTCTGAAGTTTTATGACTAAATGCTGTGCTGGTAACACAGGTTTATCAGGAATGTCTGACTTGTCCAGATCTTGAACTCTAATAAAATAGTTCAACAGAGCAAGAAAAGAAAAGGGGAAAAAAAGGGGAGAAAAGGGAAAGAAAGAGAGAGAAAGAAAATGAAAAGAGAAAGAGTAAGCCAGCTACAATATGAAAAGTCTAATTGTTACTTGTAACATAAGGTCAGTGTTTCTATCACAGCTGTAATATAAAAAAAGCTGATGTTGAGCTGGTAACATCTGCTATTTATCCCATGATTTCAGTATTCCTGTTCGCACAAGCTAAGGCTCTGGCCTTAATTATTTAGGGTTGGATCCTACTGGCTTTGCTTTTTTCTCTGAAGACAGATCTTCTGATGGAAAAATACATTTTGCAGAGCAGATGGGCATGGTCCCTAAGATTGCTGCTATAGAACATGGTCCTTGTCTCCTATTTTACAAAATACACAGGAAGAGTTAATTCACCACTGAAAATCAGTAGGTAGAATGTATTTCTGATAATATGATACTGACTCACCAATTAGAACAGTTTGAAACAAAATCTAGGATGATGGAAGCCTAACACAACCTGGAGCTTTACTTGAAGAACACCCTGTTAGTGGCCAAGCATGTTGAAGCCCTCCCTGCATGCTCCACTGGCGGGAGTGTTCCCAAGGGACACAGTATTCACTTCTAAAATCTCAACATAAGAAAGGCAGGAATAATATTAAAGGAGCTCAGAAAATAATACTGCAGGCAATGAGGCTGAATGTACATAAATAGTTAGCATAAGCAGATTCAACTGCAGCAATAACAACATTGACTAAAATGAAAAGTGAACTCCCAAAATCTTGTGTGTAGATAAAAAGATGCCATGCCATGAACCTAATTCACCTCCTTCTTTTCTTGGTTGATACCAAGCAGGTAACATCTGAGACTGTGTTTACAAGCCTGTCGGGTTACAGCTATCCTACCTGAAGGAGTGCTCACCCCATCCGGCATCTGCTCACAACTTCCCCCTGCTGCAAGTCATTATCCCCTCTCATTTGCTTGCTCTGCTGCTCATATAATTGCTCCTTAACTAATTTCATCCACAAGGAACCACATTAATGAGGATCCAGTACTGGCACTGCTAAAGTAACCCGCCTTGTTCCAGCTGCAAGAGGTCGAGGAAGAAGACAAAAAGTTTGAGGTGACGAGAACTTACGGGAAAGTAAGTCGTGGAACTTGGCTGAAAGTCGTGGAACAGTGGCTGAAAGAGATGTGTGCCCATGCTCTAATTAGAAGCAGAGATGTATGGCTTTGGGTATGTAAATAATTTTCTTCCATTTGCCTTAGTCTACCAGAAATGAAAAAGAGTGAGTATATGGGTAACCAAACACTACAGAAGACTGTTAGCGCAGGGTAAGTTGCAAAATGTATCAAGCCTGGGTACATACCTTAAAATGAAACAAAACAGTATCTTCTCCATCCCTAACTGACCTGTTTCGGTCATATGATCGACTGGTACTAGAACAATGTCTTTCCTTGCATCCATTCTGCAAGTAATCCTGCGTCCTCCTCTGAATTTCTAAATCGGTTGAATTGATTGCCAGAGGAATACCAGCCAAGAGTGATATACAGCACAAGATCACTATATCATAAAAATAACATTCGGTGGGGACAGATTGTGAAACCTTAACAGCTGGGGCATGTTTCGGTTAATATAACACTCCTAAATCTGCAAAACTGCTAAAATATAAACAATATGGATTTGGTTTTATTGCAAGTGTAAGAGTTCTGTTGGTGAGGAAGTCAACCTCAACAACTCCAGGTAACATGAACATACTCTTCTGAGATGCTACTGATGTAACACACATTGGTTTAGAAACCTGCTGCCTTTTTTACTGTATGAGACATTCAAAGCATTTTATGAACACACCTCAGAGGAATGTGGCAGATGCTTTGAGAAGCAAACAGAACATTACTTGGAAAACATTAATGATCTTTATAACACCTGGTGTTTGACCCCACAATAAACTTTCAGCAGCATCTGTCCCTCCAGTCTCCAAGTGCTCACAGCGGAAGATGGGCAGAGACTGGAGGGTTTTCTCAGGTGGTCTGGGTGCTCTCAGGTAGGAGGAGGGCTGGCCTGCATCCACCATACTTCCAGTGCTAATCCTTCAGCAGCTAAGCAGGCTGGTGCCAGGATGCACTAGCTGGGGCTGGTGGGACCATGCTGCTGCAACAGAGCTACAAGTTCTGCCATGTCTGACCTGGTGCAGTCTAAACCTCAAGTAAGAAATTTCAGTGGTTCATTCTTGCCTGAAGATGCCGTATTTCATGGGACCCTACCTTAACAACCCCATTTTATATGGTTCACAAGGCATGGAAACAAGAACTTTAGATGTGTAGGAAAGGCTAGAGAACCTCTGGGAGAACCCAAAACTTGGGAGACCTCCCTGTGCCTGTTCCCAGTGGTACTGGAGCTAGACCAGTATTTGGAGAGAAAAAGGTTGACAGTTGCTCTGCAGCTTCCCTTATCCCTCCCTGCCATCCAAAGCCCAAGTACAAATAGGAAATCTGCAATAGTAAGTAAATCTTAGATGGACAGGCCCTTGGCAGAGCTCAGGCTGGCTCTCCATCTTCTTAGGCCAATGATCCGCTACTAAGCCACAAAAGTACTGTTCCAACTCCTCAGTCTGGTGAACTTTCTTATTACCAGCTACAGTTCCACCACACGATATCTTGTCATTCCTGTCCTACACAGAGAGGGGGAAATACTAGGGAGCTTGGGTGGAAGCCATGTGTACAATTGCTTTTGCGACTCCTGTACTGGGACTTCAGTTCTCACTGTGAAGCAAAGGAATTGTCTACATGCAATCAGATGTACCGTTCACACTAGATAAATGCCTCCTTAGCTCATTACTCAAGGGCCTGTATGCTGTATCACATGCCTGGTGTGCTTCAGCTCAGGAGCTGCCTCTTATACCATTTGCTGTCTCCCATAGCTTTAGGCAAGATGTAATCTAGGAAAATCCACCAAAACGTAATAGAAACCACCCCAGAAATATGTATACATTTGGCTTCCAAAATGATCCTACTGAAATATAGAGCAGGTTTAAAACAAATGTGTTTTGTCACTGCAGAGCTTGACAATGATAGTAAGTCAATGCATTTCCATTGCCACTTGGTGTCCCCAAACCTATGAGCAGCAAGCGCCTCCCGTATAAGCTTCGCGGGACAGTTACAAGCTGGATACATAAATGTGGTCTGATGCTTATATTTGGTTTTGCCAAAGGACTGTGCTGACACTGGCTAATGCCACCATGTGTGCCAGGGTGATGAGCCCTATCCTGCTCAGCTGAGGTTGCTAGCTGCAAGAGGAGTACACGTTACACAATGCCTTTGCATCGTTCAGCCTGTTCCCAAGGTCCACCAGGTGTCCAGAGGAGAGGAAATCCCTAAATGCCAAGAATGCCTGCATGCTCTTGTGTTACAGGCCCAGAACCAAAGCCCAGCCTTTGAGCACTCCTTCCTTCTCACTCATCTATAGTGCAGATCAAGTTAGTGCAGTTTTATCATCTCCGGAAGTAATCCTTAGGAGATAGATGCATTTTAGACAGCAATGACCACTAATCAAAATCCCTAAGCTTTTCCTTTTCTATCATTTCCCAGGATCTGCACAGCTTCAAAACATCGTAATGCTGGAGTCCTTAACACCCTGAACACTGGGAAGGAGTGCAGCAGGACCAGCGTTCTGGTACTTAACAAGCATTCGGGCTCCAAATTCCACGACGAGTCTCACATATCACACTTCCCTCAAGAATGTGAGCAGGCAAGTTGGCCAGACAGCTCTGGCATTTAGACGTGGGTATGGCCTGATCAACAGCTGAATGGAGTCAGAGAGACTCCTTCTGTTCATCACAACCAGTTGTAGAATTGGAGCCTGTGCTGCACAGATTTAATACCATCTTTGCAACAATCACCCCCACCGCATTAGTATTCACATCCATGTACGCTTGGTGACCAATTATCAATTCTGAAAAACAATGTTAAGTGTATATCTCATCCTTGTGAATTACTGAAGCTCTCCCAGCCCAAAAATCCCAAACCAGTTGGAGGTACCTGGTGGCTGGAATAAGGAAGCAGCAGCCAGCCCCTCAGGCTCTCCCTCCTCTGAGTTTCTAAAGGGCCACACTCTGCTTCTCATCTCTCAAGAGACATGCACCTCCATGTGTAAAGGGAAACACTAAGTAGCAGTGATTAAGGAAAAAAAAACCAGGGAGGGAGGATTTCCTTTTATTTCCCATGTTGGATTACTGTGCGTAGCTGACAGCTTCCCTCTGTATCTTCAGCCTGCTTTCACTTTGGTTCTAGCACTTCTCTCCCTCCTGCTCCTGCCCCTGCCCCAAACAGTGACAGAAAAGGCTTAAAAAGACAATAATTTTTGACTGTAAATGATCAGGATGCCTACAGGTAACATGCTTTTGAAACTGGCTAGATTGCAAGTTCAATGTGCTCTTTTAATACAGTAAAGCTGCAAAACAAAATCACAGCTGCTGAAGAGCCTGTAGATTGTTTTCTATAAGGCTGTATTAATATTTTATATTACTGTCATCTCTGAGCGTTCTTAGCTGACTTGTAATCTTGCACAACCTGGAAGGAGCAGTTTGGCAATGAGACATATCAGTGGGGGCAATGTGGAATAATACTTCAAAAAGAGGTGTTGCACTCGCGATGCAAATGGATCTCTTGACCTTGAGCTTCCCTAAGAGTGCAGTGTCACTGAGCAGCTTCATTACAGGGTAACACCACACACAGCACGGCTGTGGAGGTGGCTGAACAGAAATAATCTGTCCTGTATATTCTTTATGCACAGAAGCCTATCTTATAATTACTAAGCACACAGCATTTTTAAGGCAGCCCTGGCTCCAAAATGTGCTATTCTGAGATAATGCAATATGACTCGACACACAGTGAGACAGAGGTGACATGCGCAGGTAAGTTGTCAAAATAGGTGACAGATGGAGTTGTGCTAAAAGCATTCAAGATATTTGCTTCTTAGTTTTTCTCCAACATGCATCTCCCACGCAGTTTTAACAATTTACCTTGAAGTGCCTCCACACAATCTAATGTGATGAAAGAGAGAGAACAAGAGTGAAAGAATGAATTGCAGAGTTGTTACAGATAATATGCGACATACAGCAGATACCAGCACCCAGCAAATCGCCCTGTTTGCTGACAACCTAGATTGCTCTTGAATAGTTTGGCACAAATTGCCTATACATGCATGATATGTATTTTCTCCTTTTTCCTACAGCTCCAGTGATTTGAAAAGTAAACTCCTCAGCGATCAAGCTAAATGAAATAAATCAGACCATTACAACAGTATGAGATTTGGCACAAATGAGCAATGCCTGCTTTCTTGTAGGACACAATGTCCTTCACCCTCTAAAAGAAAGTGGCATCACCTCCTGTTCATCTGATTGACATGTATGTTGATATATATATGTTACACGAGCTCACTGTACTTCACTATTCCATTTCTTACACATGCATCAAAGACAGATTGATGCTTTTCTGCAGTTTTTCATATCTAGAAAATAAATACTTTGCAATGGGATGGAACATCCCCCAGTGATGTTTGTTGCTGTAATAGACCACTATTTTTTATTGCAGGAGCACCTGATACTGTATCAAACTCCATCCAGACAGGATTTCAGCTGACATCAGGGAAGCAGCTACCACAGAGCCAAGGCAAAAACAGTTCAAAATACTTGAGTCTGAGAAACTTAAAGGGTTTACTGAAAGGTCTGTTTAATCATAGATTTATTTTATGTATGTCTTTTTTAATTATAAAAAGAAGATGCCCAGACCAGGATATTTACGCATTTCAGTATAGATTGCAATTACTAATGTCTCATGTACTTAAAAAATTGAAAGTGGTGATTAGGGAAAGAAGTACCTCCCTTGAAATAACCAGCTCTTTGCCAGTCCTCACAATGTGCTGTATTTTGGGGACCTCAGTTACAGGCCAGCATGGTAGCGTGCATTTAGCCCATCTGTATAGTAACAAAAAACAACAACCAAGATGACATCCTAACTTAGAGGTGTGGTGAAATAGAAAGTCTATTTCTAATTAGTAGATGAAACACTGTAGTAAACCTGTACTTTTAGTGATCAAAAGAAATGGACTTTGGAAAGAAGTTTCCTCTAGGAAACACCACATCCTTCACAACGATAGGAGAGAGGGATTTTGGTAAAGTCTCTGTGTTCCTCTCCAGGTGAATGTGTTCTGCTCATCCTCATGCCGCCACACCTAATAAAAATGCTGTGCATTCACAGCATTTTGCATTAATGCAAAATAATCTAAGCAGGGCTTATTATCTCAGGCTCAGTTTTATGCTGACTGCAGCTTTCTGCATGAGTTGGGTGGCATTTGGCTGGCTAGGTCCACAGGCCAGTGTTTCCCACCAATGAGCAGCTGGAAAAGGCAAAATACTGTGTGGTTTGATGGATCCTGCTTCAATCACCTCCCAAAGGAGCATTAGCTGGGATCCTGTAGCCTCTTGAACATTACCTGATGCCACTGGCAATAGTTGTTGCCAGTGAACTCTTGCTACTACAAACAGAAGCAACATGGATAATACTGCAATAAAATTTCTATTATGTGCCTGGATTATGGAAAATAACAAACACTGCAGAGACCCGTGAATGTGAAATAGGCAAAGTGAAGCAATCTTAGAGCAATTACTGAGGGCCTGATAGCATCCCGTTCCTGCACGTTGCCATCACAGAGCGTATGACTGACGAAAGCCCAGGAAGCAGGAAGGAAAAGGCAGCTTGTGCAACATCTGCCAGGCTCCCATATGGCATGTTCCAAACTCACCATTGCCTGATGACAGCGTGCAGATTAGGGCATCAGTGTGGGCTGAACTGGAACTGATGTTTCACTGACTTTTGAGTAACTTCATGGCATGGATTAAGAGGGGCGTGAAATTCATCTTCACATTGCTGTTGATCCCTTGCCCATAAAAGTAATTCCAAAATCAAGAGCATTGACAAAATTTATTTTGAAAATATACATAAGGAATAGAAACTATTTAGATCTTTTATTCATACAATCCACCCTCAACATAGTGCTAGATGCATAATTTAGCTCTTTTGTAACTTGGGGTCCTTATTGTACATTGTATAAACATGAAATTCAAGCCTTGGATAAACTACCAGTAGCAATTTTTAACACTTATAGCACAATTAAACCTGTAGCTCTCAAGTGGTTGTTTCCATCTGTTCAGCTCAGAGCACTCCAAGGCTAGGGAATGTTCACCACCCTAGAACCAAAGAGCAGAAAGGCAGTAGGAAACTACGTCTGCAAGTGTCTTTTTTTATGGCCAGTCTGAGGTACTGACCCCAAACCTCGAAAATGTAGAAGCTATTTACATCTCATGTTACAGCTACACTTTTAGTATGATTGAGCAACCTGCAACACCCAATGGGGGTGTGCAAAGCTTGTCTGTCATCACGCACGTTTCCCTCATCTTTCATTTAACTTTCCCTTGCCTGTGAGATTGATAACTGGTATTTGTGCCGGTCCCAGGGACAGGAGTCACACAATGTTATGTCAGCCAGGGACAGGCACACTTGCTTGGCATCATTTGGTACTCAATGAAACTTTGTAAGTTGGAAAGTTTCATTTGAACTCGAGCATAACTGAGTTTGTCTTCCCTTAAATAAGGGCTGATAGAGAGAGTAAATGGAGAGAGAAAGGGGGGTACAAAGAGCAAGAAAAAAGCCACTTAGTCTGCAGACCTGCTAGTCCTGTTTGGGTTTTTTTTTAAGACTCTCCTGTCAAGACTTGCTGACAGATGAGCTCTCTTCAGTCTTACGGTGGTGATTTAAGATGTTACTGCATCCCTTTCTCCCCCCACCCTTCTGCTAGAGGTTACAGCCCACATAATAGCATTGACAGAAAGGAATATTTATCTCGGTCTTGGCCATTCCAGTTTAAATTCTGGCATATTAGCTTTAAATATTTTGATGCGAGGCACAGAAGGGTGGACTGGAAGGACCATGGAGGTCGCATAGCTCATGCTCCTGCCTGAAGGCTGGATCAACTCTTCTGTGTCACACATGACAGATACTTGTCTGACATGTTCTTAAACACCCCCAGTGTTGAAGATAGTACAGCCTGCCTGATCCATGCAGCTAATGAAAATACTGAGAAGTATGGGGCCTGCAGCAGATTCCCACAAAGGCTCACTAGTTTTAAACCTCCTTCCTCCTTCCTTTTGCCAGCAACTCTGGCTTTTCAACCAATTCCCTAGATTTCAGTTGCAAATAGAATGTGGGATGATGTCTAAAGCCTTACTGAAATACTCTGTTTACACCAGAGAAGTAAGACAGTTCTGTGCTCTAGAGGTGTCAACTGATTGCTCACAGAGGACCTTATATAGGATCTTCCTGGTTGCCATTGCATGCTCACATGGTAACTGCATCCATATTCTTTTTCCTCCAGCATCTTTAACAGAAGGTCTCTACCTGGCCCTCAGAAAGGCTACGTACACCCCTGAGACCCAACGCACCACATCTCCCCATGCTCCTGCACAGCACAAGCTGGTGTGCTGGCATACACTCTACCTTGTCAGCTCTGCTGGGTAACCTGGAGCAGAGGAGCAGGTGCAAGCTGCTGGGCAGCTGGCTGGGGTGGGAAAGTGAGCCAGAAGATTCGCATCCCTTCCTCTGTGAAAAGCATGGACTCTTTGAAATGAAATCTTCCTTGACAAAGACTGGGTTAAATTACAGGAGTGAGATCTTGTCAAGAACAGCAAACAGAGCCAGGTTCCCACACAGTGCTTCGTGACAGTGCTTCAGGAGTGTGTGGCGAAAGCGGGGATGGGGTGGCTGGTGGGTGGCAGAGCCGGGTGTGCCGCCTGCAAGGGACAAACATGCCCAGTCCTGCACTCAGCTCTCTCCCTACTGGAAACCCCTTTGGGGTCACACTGAGCCCCCTCCAGTGCCTCCAAAAGTAGTCTTTTAACATCGCTAGACAAAGCATCCTTTCCCTGGGATGGCTTTTCCTGACGCTTGGCTGTGGCAGCCCATGGTTATTTCCCAGGTTCTGGGAGCTGCTCAGGCGATTCCTGGGTATTTTGTGCTGCCACATCACGGGTTTATTAAATAACAAACAGAATTTGCCTTCCCTGGGAGATGAACTAAAGTGATCTCTAAAAGTATTGGTATGCACAACAAAACTTTTACATCGCCATTAGCGAAGCAGAATATTTCTGTTCCCATTATTTCCAGTTGAATAATTTAATGTTCACCCTTTTTAAATTTATTACTTTTAAATTAAAAATTCATTAAAATGTTTCAATAACAGTTAATATTAGCATAGTAATAAGACATACCAAGTGGGCATTACCAGGAGATAATTGACCTGATCTGTAAATTGGTGCCCTTGGCTTTACCTCTGGATGTCAATCAATTAAAGCAGTCAATCATCTCTGAGTAGTGCCTGCCTCAGCAGGTCTTATTGCTTAATCATATAATGTTGAGCTAATACCATTCATATTTCTGGACAAAAAAATCCACTAGGAATTCCCATTCATTATCACATCAAAATTAACAAGATCTTGAAATGCATATTATATTATTCACGACATAATACTCTGCCAAATGGAAAACATAAAAATATATCTCCTTTCCATTTTTTTTTCAGCATTCAGTTGTTAATTAGCCATTCTTTAGGATGATCAAGTAATTGAGATACAGGTTTTAGATCAGGTTCACAGGGAGTATGTGGTCAAGTTAATGAGTCATGAAGAGACTGAAATGTCACTGTATAGAAACCTGACTTCTGCTCAGCTGATATTAATTGCAGTGGCACCAGTGAAGTCAATAGCTCTATGGCAATTTACTTCAGGTGAAGATAAGGCCTTATGTTTACAAGAGTGTGGAATTTAGTGAATGACTTTTAATCTTCCATATAATGAAATTTAGTACGTGTAATTTTTTTTAACTCTTCGGATTCTGCCTAAAAGCCTTTACTTTCATGAATTGTTCTACTTAAGCTAATGACTTGGCAAAATATCACATGAATAGAGAATTAAATGGATCAGCCTCTGCCAGTTAAAGCTCACAGACTCAGACCCTTTGTGAGCTGAAAGCTGACTATATACATTAGCAAAATCCTTGCCTTCAGGACAGCACTGCAAGTGAATGGAGCATGGGACCTCAGTCCTACACATATTCATTCATGTGTATTACTTGCTGGAAGGGGTTAGTGAGCGTCAAGCTAAGCATATACACACGCATTCCTGGGATCAGGGCCTTAGCTTTCTTTTTAGATTCAGGGAAGAAAATGTGTCATTTTGAACATTAAATAGGGTGTAAATCAAATAGCCTTGATCATTACTGAAGTGCAGAAAAGTTATCGTTTTGAAAGGAAGCATCTTGCTATTTTCTCCATAATGAAGCAGCAGACACAACATTACTAATGCTAACTGTGTCTGGATTGTGCATTCAACCAAGATAAGAGTCAACATGTTTGGTAACATCAAAGAAAACCTGATACCTTAAGTATAAGTAGATTAGTATTTACAGTGATCTGGAGGGTTGGCTGTTCCAAGAAGTCGACAGACACAGCCAGGAGGGACAACTAGTAATAAATTGGCACTGAGATTCTCTCCTGTACTTGAAATCTGGCACCATGCATAAAACACACATTTGAAGGTTTTGTTTAAAACTTCCTGCTGCAGCTAGCAAGGCGATGTGCCTTGCATGTCTAGGTGGGACTAGGCATGAGTGACAGTCGTTACAACATGCTGGGAAAACAGAGACAGGTTCTCCCACTGGCATAGCGAAGTGTCAGGTGTTTTGTACAGAGACTTCGGGACAACATCTCCAGCACGTTCTGTTACACTTACCCAACCCTTCTGGACATGCCACTGCAAAGCGACCATGTGAAAGTTCAGGGATCTAAGGACACTACATATAACATACGATCAGGTCACAAAACATCTTGCAAACACAAGATGCATCCTCTCAGAATAAAGGGCTCTTTACGTCAATCCACCTTTTTTTTTTTTTTTTTTTCCAAAGACAAGTAAAATAAAAAGTATTCATTTACTGCGTTCAGATTTACTTCTAATACTTTTGCACTGACCTCAGCACCAAAAATATCAACGGACCCCAAATTACCTTTATGTGTAGTTGCTGGGATTTACAGCCCTGCTTGGAGACTGGCAATTAGCTAAATACCACACGTTAGACATTTTTTCCTCCTTTTGATTTAAGTGGCAATAGCAATGCCAAACACATGAAAATAATTTTAAAAGTATCCAGGAAAACAGGAAGGAGTGGAAAATTTCTATATGTCTGATGCTCCTCTTAAATGTGTTTAGCATAGCTCATTGTGAATGAAGTAAAATCAGTAATCTTTACAGGTTGATATAGGAGAAACTAACTTTCCATTGGAAATGGAAAACCAGGAATATTTCTGCTAAATTTGACATTTGCACCTCACATTTTTATTGGATGCAATGTTACTTTCACTGCAAACCCCACTGAAATCGATAGGAGATATTGATGGTATTGAGACCTGGAAATTATCTTTTGATGGAACGTCTTTACGACATGAAATGGATATTCATATCTCTCTGCAATAGGCGAGTGTCACCAGATCCAGTTACAGATGAGAAAAAACATTTAAGTGACATGGACAAAGTGCACATTAGAGGGAACCCAAATGCACATGCTAGAAACAATTCCCTTTTAATTTAAGGTTAAAAGACAATTAATTGGTAAATATATAAGCATCGACTCTTTTCCTCTGCTGTTCATGTCCTCTCAAATATAAAAGTCAAAATATAATGACCATGTGTGTCATTGTGAAAGCTGGAAGGCTCTAAAAGTACTGGCATATGTTTATCTCCTAAATCCCCTTTCATTTAGGTAAACACTGTCAAAGTTTGTAAGTAGAAAATCCTTCATAAGAAAGAGAAATTATAAAGCAGTCATTCATGAGGTTAACATAGAATGGGCCCATGTAGGATCATGAGTCTCTACAACAACTGTCTACTAGAGGAGAAAAGACGTTTATAGTTGCTTTTAGTGTAATTTACAGGCAGAAACAAGGAGATGACTGGTTTGCAAAAAGATTGCAATTACACAGTTTTCACGTTCTAGAAATACTTTTAAAATACCTCATGAAGAGCCCACTGATACTCCCTTTTTCACTGGCAACTGAGATAGAGAACAGGAACTGAGTTAATTTAAACTCTGGCAGAACACAAACTTCAGAATGTTTTAAAGGTTTATATCAATTTTCCCAGATTATATAAACTACCAAGCCACAATTACACAACTCATGGCTCTTTCCAGAATGATCCTAGTTACACAGTTATTACACTTGTGTTTCATTTTGGCTGAAACATGTTAAATATTTGTCAGTGCAAAAGTGTGTCTATATAGGAAAACAGCTCTTCTTATTATTTTAAAGACAAAAAAACCCCTAATCACTCATGATGGTAAATTCTCTGCCTGCAATTAAAATAGAAGAATTCAAATCTACACTACTAAAATGCATTCTGAGGAGTTTCTTTTTAAATACTGGTAAAATATATAAGTTTTTGTATTTAGAAGTCATGTATCAAGATGTGTCTTCACCACGCTGCAGCATTAAAAGCTTCTGAGAAATGCAGTGTTCTCTGCATCACTGCACACCATAACATATTGGTCTAGGAGTCAGGAAGGTGATGGGTCAAACCTTTACCATGGCTCAAATGCCTGGAGTACACCCTACAAAATCAATATGAACATTTGGGCCATATCTGAGCAAATCAACATTACTTCATTTGCAAAACTCAGCTGCAGGAAATCTTAAGAACAGCATTTCTCACATGAGGTTTCAGTAATTCTCCCTTTGTTATGGATACGGCTATAACAGCCCTTTGGTATTTGGGTAGAAATCTGAGTAGAGTGTTCAGAAATGTGTAGCATTTAATATGAATCAAAGTACTTCGATAAAAAAATTTGGCCCTTTGCTCCTTCTTAGGTTTCCACCTATTAACTGAGCAGGTTTCTCCAGCTGTCAGCACGAGTTGTGTTGTTTAAATACAGCAGAGCGTTCCTTTGGAAGTCTTGTGTCATGTATCTCGGCAGGTGTTAAACCTCTTTGCTTGGCAGTTTAGGAGCTCATCACGTTTGACCACTGGTTATCAAAGATGGACCCAATATCAAAACACAGGACTAAAAACTCCTTTAATTGATGAGATAATACAAATCCAACTCTGAACTTAACCTTGGACTCGGCTCCGATTTTGGATCTAAACTGCATGGCTTTGATCCACTTGTTATGAAGTCTGATCTCAGCCTGGATAAGGAGCAGCATTACTCAATAAGAGAGTTAATACTAGAACTGTGACATTGGGAAAACCTGCTTGACAAGCAAGCTTGTTTAACCAACAGCAATAGGTTGCCAAGATCATGAGCCAGGAAACAGTTTAACAAAAATCAATGAAGAAATTACAAGTTACTAATCAATTCACACAATGAGAATAAGCAGCTGAAACTAGAGAAGAACCAGAGATAAAGGCTGTAAACAGCCTCTGCAGAATGCAGCATCTTGCCGTTACTGCTATGATAGACCACAGCCTCATCGGCTCTGTTAAAGTGATTGGGTTCCACCTGGTTAAAGACCAGGGGATTTAACAAAATCTGCTGTAGGTTGCCTTTGATGGTTTAATTACTAGTCTGCTTTCCCCCCCAGTTTTGACTTTAATCTGTTTATCAGTTGCTCACCTAAATAGAAGTATCTAACAGAAGATCCCTCTTTTAAATACCGTAATTGCACCACATGAAGCCAGAGCTTGAATACAGTAAGTCACAGAACAGCTTTTCTGGAGGAAAAAGAGATGTCCTAATCCCAAGCAGAGAGGTGATTTACTAGATTTACTACTTCAAGGCTCGCCAAGGCTGTGCTGTCTACAGCTACCCTGCACCTCCTCTTGCCCGGCCGGCAGCATGCAGGGACCTGCGCTGTGGGAACGCTGCTGTCTCACCCAGCAAGGATGCAGGAGCTGAATGGTGATTCCTGATAAACTGTTGGGTCAGCGTTATCCCTACAGCAACAGGAGTGCTGGGACGGTCATGGACCTATTACTCAGCAAGCCACACCACTGTATTTAACACAGAACAAATCAGTGAATAAAATGACTGCAGGCAGTTAAAGGCAAAACAAGGTAAAGAAAATGGCAATCTGATTGCAGCTGGCTTGAGCAAAAGAAAAACACTTGCTACATTTAAATATGTAAGGTTTATATTTCCCAGCCTCTGGAAATTCGAATGAGCCCCATGTCAGCTGTTCCCTGGAAACTCCCGATAGCATTAGATATACCCACTACATGCTCCTCTTATCTGGACACTTCCATCTCATATACTCAACACCATCTCTGGAAGCGTTCTCCAATTGATTTAGTAACAGTTGAAACTTGCTACCAGTCATCAGACAAGTCGGTTTGGATCATATGACACAGTATGTCTCAGAGCTGTCCAAAACATGTTGAGGGACGTGCCAAGCTTGCAGGCCCTTTCCTCAGATCCCACCAAAGGGCTGAGCACCACTGCCTGCTCCTGAACGGCACTGCAGGTACACCTGCAAGGGCATTTCAGATACAGAGAAGTGAACAGCGATGTTCCATGATTGCTTCTCCCCCTCCTTTCTGGAAAAAGTGTCATCCAGGGTTTCCACTCCTCACCATTGCATCAGCTCTAATAAAAGTGCCGTTTTCTTGCATTTTTCAGCAAAAGCGCATTTTCTAATAAGAAGGGAAATATTCTCTGCTTGGGATGTTAGTGAATGAACTGCAAGCATATATCCAGCTATAAATTTGACTCCAAAATGTGTTGAAAGGTTAGATTTGTAAAAATGTACGCAATTTCACACCTCTAGATCACAGCCAACATGAGGCCACAAAATCAAGCCTCCAGTCTGTCAGTTAATTCCAGGCCCCCAAAAGTCTCTCTTGGAAACTATTTCCATGGCAAGCAAAATAACTAATGTAATTGGAAACATTGGAGAAGCAATGGGGAATGAAAGAGGATAGAGGGAGGCAGAAAATACACACCAAGATGCATACACAGACATACAGTATAATTAGCTTCAGTCTATTGTATAACAGAGTCATAACAAATGAGTCAGCTCCTTAGGTGGTGTAATTAGACTTCAGTGGACCAACACCAATTTATAGCAGCTGATAATTATGATATATAATTATATGGACTGATTATGATCTGTATGAATTGTTAGTAAACTTCAATGAGGGCAGTAAGGTCAATCCAGTGAAAAATTGTGCAAGTGAGATACAAATCAGATGCCCAATAAAATAATAAAGTATCTTATGCTCACACAGCTGCCCTTATCCCAGGCAATGTTTTTAATGAACTTTTTGCAGACAGGAATTGCTTGGGGCACCATAAAAATGTGGTCCATGATGCTATTCAGCAGCTCTTGAATAATCACAGAAACTGCATGTGCAGCTGGGAATGGCAGAGCAGGAAAATGTTACATCCATTTGAAAGTGCAGGGGAAATACTGGCTGGGAGGAAGACATTGGCCATGCCTGACTTAGGATGGGGTACTGGATCTGATAGCTACGTGCTTTCAAAATGCATCACCTAACAACACACTGGAGCTCAGTGCCTTTTGCCAGCTGAAACCGTCACCCCCTTAAAGAGTCAGAGGCGCGTGTAGAGTTGCCTGAGTTCTCTTAAGATCCCCAGTACAAAATGAGTGCAGAGACATACCTCAGACCCTGTCTCCAATAATTATGTCTTTCACTCTAGTCCATAAATCTTGCCTATTAGTTAAAAACCAAAGAGAACTCCAGAATAAGCTGTTGGATTTGGTATCTTGCTGGCTGTGAAAGCAAGCCAGGGTTCCTCTGAGAGCAGATAATGAGTACATCAGGAATTGCTTCTGATGTCAAATCCATGCCCTTATAGCTGACCTCATTAAAGGCTATATCCTGCTCCCACTGAAACCAATGGCAATGATTTCTACAGTTTCTTATGGGTTATCTATGTACTAGTCAGCCTTGAGAGTCAAAAAATGGTTGGCTATTTCTTTATCTGCCACTTCCACCAGACTTCTTGATGTATTTTGGGAAGGGCTGAGGTCTCTGCAAGTGCAGATATAACTTCAGGGAGTGCCCCAGTTCCTATTAGTAAATAGGAGATGCCAAGATGTGCATGCTCTCTCCTTCTCCTAGGGAAAGAGTGAGAGGGACCTGGGACTGCCCAGTTCACATCACAGTGGCTGCTGCAGCTGCGACAATGCTGCTGCTCTCCACTGAATCGCTGCAATACAAGAGTACCATCGCTGAGGTGTGAGGCCATTGCCTAACACTCTCACTGCTTTCAAAACAAACTCTCAGCATCCTTTAATTTCCCCCCACTGTCTGATGGCAATGTTGGTCCCCATCTTGGGGTTCAAACTCCTAAACCACACCTCGCTATGGAACTGCACTGCAGCTCTGCATTTCATAATGCACAACTGCGCCTCTGTGTGCTTTGAGGGCTTTTGTACTTTAACATGTGTGCCATCTTCTCTCCTTCCACCTTTTCCCTCCTCCAAGAAGGGTACCAAGTGGGGTGAGAAGAGACAGCAGAGAGAAGTTTCTCATACTCGATGAAAGAGCTAGGAAGTCAGGAAATTGAAAAGAAAAAACAATGACAAAATAAAGCTGCTGCCTCTCCCCTCGGCTCTCCTGTCCCCATCCAAGTGCAGGAAACACTACTCCGGGAGCTACAGCTCAAGTCTCTTGATAAATCAGAGTTTCTCTGAAGGGAGTAGAAGCAACTAGAAAGGAATGTTAATGATCTTTGACCAATGACTTTTGTCTAGTTGTGGTTTCTGGTACAGTATATGTGGTTTCTTGTTCTGTATGGTAATGAGTGTGTGTACAGCAATGTGTTCAATGTGCACAGCGCTGAGAGATTAGAGAGTGAAGGATGGCATGGGACATGTCAATATGGATCTGCAGTGATCAAAGGAGACTGCCTCTTCTGGGCCCAAGTCTGGGTTGGGTTACAGCAAAGGAAAAATGTGAAGTGCTTCTTAATCTGTTTTCTCTGTATTCTCTGTTCTAGGATCACCGTAAATGGAAGAATATCTTCTCTTCTAATAATCTATTTCCTGCATGTGGCTCCCCCAATAAATATATTAAGGTTTTGTTTGAAGTATACAGTTTGCTAGGAAAACAGACTTGCCATTGTGTAAAACAATAATAATCACAAGAGCTGTTTAAAAGCTGAAGTAAGGTTATGGGCATATCTTTGCTCTGACTAGTTATCAGCCATGAATCTTGTACTTAGGCAATTATTAGAGGTTTCTTTTTTAAAGGGATGATTCACTTAGCCTGCATCCCTGCCAGATTTTTTTCCTTTTTTTTTTTAATATTTGAATTTTACACATTAACTAGGGCATGTTCATCTTTCTTCTGCCTCTGCCCTCTTTTGAGTTATGAATCCCATCAGTGAATAATGAGCAGTTGGCAACTTTTATGCATAAGAAAGAAGATTCAATGAATTCCAAATACACAGCATGGACGCTTCTTTTCCTATATAAAAGTATAACATTTTTATGAATTGGGCCCACGATGATCTGGCATTAAACCACTGCCTCCTTTTTTCTCTGTGCTCTATTTATGCTCAGGGGATGTGCAGTTGCAACGTGTTATAAATTCAACAGAATTACTAATTAAAAAACCTACTGTACAAAAATAGAACAAAGGGTGGAATTGGAGTCAACAGGATCTGAGCCAGTGCAGTGGTCCTGGGAAAATGGTCTGGGCTGCAAGGCAGGTGATCTGATCCTCATCTGGGATTAACTAACGTAGCTCGCTTGCTCCGGATGATTTACAATCCTACAGATCCAGCCCCTCGGCAGACTTCTGGCAGTGCGTGCCAGCGGGGCTCCTGGTCTCCTGTTTCCCATTCTTTCCCCAAAGGGGATGAGCAGCTCCCATCGGCGCCATGAGAATTAGAGCCTGTAGGAAACAAGCAGCACTTTTGGTCTTGTTTGGCAGCTCAGCAGTGCTTGGAGGGACCATGGAGGATTTTCACTGATGGGAAGGTTTCGCACCATTCTTGTCCAGCAATCTGGTTTGCCACTGAATCAAGCTGCTGGGCACCAAGCCCTTTCTGAGAGCACAGCCTGGCTAGCACAGACCTTGGGCAAAGCAGAGTTCACACAAGCAATTCTTAGGATCTCAGCAAGAAAAGGTGCCCTTTCCCTACCAGCTTTCCTAACCATCTGCTCTAAAACGGAAGTGTTCTGTATTAGGGTAAAACACACACTCCAGAAAAGCAGAATATGCAATGATGCACTAAGAGGTGTTTTCTGTAGTCGATAAGCTCATCCTTCTTTCCCCACTTCCATGTATGAAAAGGTGCCCTATAAACAGACACAAAAAAGGCTGAAAGATGCAAGCAAGTTGACGGGTATGTCAAAACAACACATCCTGAATAGCGCCTGGGCAGACACTGAGCTGACCAGTGAGTGGGTCTGGGAAAAGTATGCCTTGGTTCTGCTAAGTGTCTTTAAAAATCATTATATAGCAGTGACATTTACAAAGAAGTCACCCTGGGATGCTCTAAGTTCCAGCAGAACCAGGCAAAATATCATATTAGAAATTCAAAGTGTGGAAAAAACCCCAAACAAATCTTGCAACTCACTCCGCATGGCCAAATCTCTCACCCTTGGTTTCTCTGCTGTCTTTGTGCAGTCATGGGGAGAGGTGGTGAATGAAATGGCCACAAGAGCTCTCAGGAGAGGTAGAAAGCATAGGTTGTGTGGGCAGAAATACAAATTATAACAAGCTGTAAGAGCTTTAATCATTGCCTCAGACCCCACAAATAAAAAGATACCTACCATCAGCTCTGCCTGAGATATAAGGAAGTGTTATTGTTCCACAGTGTCTATCCCACTCCTGCTACAGCAGCATCCAAACCACTTCTGCACCATGGTTCAGCTTCTGAACTAACGTGTAGGTTAACCATAAACAATTTCAGCCCATTTTAAACCTCTGTGCTGTAGGAATCAGTGGCTCAGCAGCTAATTCACAAATGGCTCAGTTGACCATGCAGTGGGGACACAGCAGATAGCTGAGGGCAGTGACCTCGTCGCTCAACCTCAGCTAATCTGTCCCCATTTGCCAGAGACAAGAGAGAAAGAAGACAAAAAAGAAAGGGCTACTGTCTGATGTCCCTTACAATTCAGCATCACACATTCAAATATAGCCACTCCTCCAGAATTAGAAGAAGAGTTAAAAGTCACAAAATTTAAAAGCATTTCTGGGTTCTTAGCTAAGTTCATATGGTTCCTTCATTTAAGAGTTTTGCTACAACTCTGAACTGAAAGCCTGCACTCTTCCCAAACTGCCTGACCTGTCACGTAGCTCAGCCTTTGGCAGAGAAGGTGCTACTGAGGCCCAACAGCACAGATCATATCCCAGTGTTTGTTGTGTCGTACATACACAATCCGCTTCTCCCACTGCAAAGAAGTTTCACTTACACTCTGAATTCATCTTTCTTTCCCCTGTTTTCTCTTTTTTCTGTGTAAATTCAGTCCAGAAATCTAATACATTGTGATAGAAGTGACTGGATAAAGATCTGTCTGAAGTACAAGGAGAAGCATGCAGGCACAGGGCTTCTGCACACAGAAACATGCAGCTCATCTGGAAGTGACTCTGATAATCAGCACAAGGCATGGGGCAGCGAGCCCTGCCCAAATTAATTTATTAAGTACTTAATTGAGCTCTCCTAACTGGCAGAAGCTTCACAAGGAAGGCAGCAAAGGTGATCCTGCCACCCAAGTCTGCCTTTCCTATGCCTTATGACACTGGACAAGTCTCTCCTTTATTCCTTGTTGCCATCAGTCCTCCCATATTTGTCCTGTTTGCTCAGGCCATGCGTTCCTGGGACAGGGACTGTTGCTGTGTTCAAGTAGGTGGGACCTCCGGGCAGCCTGAAAGGCAACATGCTGTATAATACTCTTGGTCTCACCCGTGTAAACCTGGAAGAGCCAAAACGAGTGTAGTTCCTCTAGGCGTCCGTGATTTATACTGAGATCTCCATGATCTGCACCTGTAGTCATCCATGATCCAGATCTCCATCTCTAGATCTCTATGATCTGGATTCACCATCCCATCAGCCAAACTCCTCTGTTAAACTACCCCGAAACCTCAAAGTATCTCAGAGAAAGGGGTTTAACCCATGCTAGGAAATCAACTTTCTAGGAAAATACTACTTGTTATTCCATTCATAATACTCTTTACCATTTAAATTGCCAATCTGTCATACAACTCTAGACTCCCTTATGATAAAAAAAAGTCAGTTGCTGTAGCACAGATGAGCTGTGCAATCCTATGCACAAGCTTTTAACTGTTTCAGTCTCTCCTTGCTGCACGACACTTGGCTCACATCTCCTCCAGCTTGCAGCCAAAAGCAAGACACTGAGAAGTCACCCAAACACCCCTGAGCACTCTGCTATTTGGATAATTATGACATTCTGCAAACCCAGTCTCCCATCAGTAAAGCTTGGAAAAGACAGACAGCTGGACTCAGTTTAGGGTAGTTTAGCTGAGATGTCAGTCCTCTTAAGAAGGAAAATACCACTCAGTGTGAGTAAAAGTGACACCATCTGGTCCAAAGCAAAGAGACCTTTGCAGCATGGCCTGAAGGTCAAACCCTGTTGGACTCTGAATCAGAAAGTGCTGTAGCACACTTGGCTGTAAATGGACAGCTCTGTAGCAAATCCCTTCGTTGAGTGCAGCTCCAGGATCTGCAGCCAACAGCCCTAATTGAGGATTTACTTAGGCAGCAACTGGTCTTCTGGAGTGATGAGAGGTGTCAGGTTTTTGAAGGAGCAAGCTCTCTCTTCTCCCCATTGTGACCAGCAGTTTCTCAAACCTCAAGCATTTGTTCAAGCGACCAACCTTCAGCAGCAAATGGCTCGAGTTTTGATGTTTATTGTTGCAGGGATAGCAGTAGGCAGCTCTTCTTGTTTTCAGCTCTTTTAGCACACTGTTTTGCCTAAAGCAAAATATGGTTTCAAGCAGTCTCACTTCACCAGTACTTTCTCCTTGCCTCAGCTAACAGCACTTGTTTATGTATTAAAGATGCTGCAGCAGAAGTTGATGCTACAGGGCTTGCTCACTTATTTCAGATAGTCAGCAATCCAACTTTTTAAAAATGCACTTTTTATACAAAAGAGTTATTTGTTCCTTTTTTGTTTTACAACCCAATTTCAAAGCTTGTGAAAACTCAGGGAGGGGGGAGGGGAGAGTCATACACTTGATTGAGACATCAACATAACATGACATTTTACACAGACTGTCAATATGCCTCCTTAAAGAGACACTGCCATATTAGTTTAAGTGACTGAGTTTGCCGAGATTTCTTTAAGGTTGACTTAAATGTCAGATGCCATTAGCTCTGGAAGTTTGAGCAGTCTACCATTATGAGCATCTTGTGCAGTGGAGGTTGAAAGGGTCACAGGTAAGCAAAGCATGCTAAAACACTGCCGACAGTGCCTATGGAGGAAGTAGCTCCACAGTGAAATGCAGAAACCAAAGCACTGTAAACAGAGGATTTATGTTAATGTCTTCTCAGCTCCAGCACCAGGTCTAGATTTGTACCTCGGCAGCTTCTAGCTCCCTAGCTGAAGTCTCACTGCTCTCCTCACCTACATGTATGAGGGAAATCTGCTCACATTAAAACTTCTGTGTGTCTTTGAGGATAAGAAAAGTGAACTATTGATTAGCAATTGACAAATGCAATAGAAATTTTATATGGGCCGAGAAAGACCCATACATAATTTATAGCTGTGCCAAATATGAGTGACAGCAAACAGCGGGAGGCTTGAGCACAATATTGATTACTTTAAAAAACTGAGAAAGGCACCGTGCTGAGGACTGGGAGGATAAAGAGGAGAGGCAACAAGCAGAGAAAACAGGAGCAAAGCCATTAAGGATGTTGTGCTACCAGACACTGCCAGACTAGGAAACTGAGGAGACAGTCAGGTGGAGAGCACTGCTCTCTCCTTTCCAATCAATAATACCATGTCAAAACATAAAATGCATGCTTTTGCTCTTAAGTAAAATGTGTCTAAGATTTTTAAAAGCATTGATTCGAGATGGATCAATGAAAATCTAGGCGTATTTTCCTGTGCAAAAAGGGGGTAATAACACTTTGTAGATAATCACACAACAGAACAGATTTCCAATGCTGGTTATAAATGTCCTATTTATACTACAATCTTTTTGTCAGTAAAGGTTAAGAACAGTAGGTCAAGGAGCCTTGCATTGCTGAAAGGGAGAAGGTAGATATGTAAATATGGGAGCTTGGGATCTCTTTAAAAGATGAATGCAAGGGCAGGACTGAGGCTGAGCAGGAGAAGCTATACAACATAGGCTATATCCTCTTTGGCTCCACTTTCAAAGAGCTTCCAGGTGATTTTTCTCTAAACTTCGCAGCAGGTTCAAATGGGAACTCCCCAGACTCAAGAGCAGTGCTCAGCTGAGAGGCAATGAATGAATGCACTCTTCAGAGCCTGTGCCTGTGGGTACCAGATTTCTTCAGCTGCAAGGTCCTGGCAAGGCTGGGGCTGTGTTGAAAAGGCTCTGCTACTGTAACTATTCCAGCATAATTTGTTCTAGCAATTCTCATCTCCCAAAAGTATGTTTGGTGGTAGAGTATAAAATGGTCATCTAATTAAGCAAGCTATGTGAGGATAATTGCAGCTACAATTAGACTTTTGCCTAACAAGGTTTGGCCAGCATAGACATGGCATTAAAACCAAAACAGAAAACACATTTATAACTGGCATAATCTTACCAGTATGGAGAAAGAAGACTTTCAGAAAGAGAAAAAAGTGGATTTAGACTCCTAACTGGCCACCTCTCCCTCAGAGAGAACCCAGCTTTCATTCCCAACGATGAGTGGCAAATTGAAGTGAACAAGACATGCATTTCAAATGCTCAGAGGGAAACAGAAAAATGAGAACTGCACCTGCAGAGAGCTGCTGGAGGTGTGAAAGGTACCTCAGAGATGGATCTCAACACCCTTGGAAAGCAGTCCTGGTGCTTACATGGCATGCTGCAGCATTGGGGAGGTATCTGAGTGGGGTCTAGTGTGCCTCACTTACTGCACAGACCCACACTGCATGGAATACTGCCCTCAAGAGAAGCACTTGTGCTGCTGGATGCAATGTAAGGAGCTGGGTTTGTGAACATCACACCACTTGCACTGGGGGTTCTCTCTCCAACCCAAAAGGAAAAAAAATGTATTAGACTGAAATGGGACACTTTGGCAAAGAAAGCACTCCTGTTTCTTCATGAAAACAAAATCTTTGGAATATTCTAGAACACGAATTCCAGACAGTGACTTCAAATTAATCTCACCCTTAATCACTCATTTGTCAACAAGCACTGACTCTTGGGTGGTTTTTGGTTTGATTTTTTTTTTGTTTGTTTGGGGTTTTTTTTTTTTTTTTTGGTGCCTTTTTTTTTTTTTTTTCAATGTAAGTGAAAAATTATGTTTTGGTTGGTTTTCTTTTATTTTTTTTTTTATTTTATTGTATTTTACTATTTAAGAGCTTTCCAAGGGATATAGGTGAATGGCATAAGAGGAAGGACAAGAAGAACTGTCCACAAGCCACTTTGAGCAACAGCATGTTTCCAGGTCACCCAGATAGTCATAGAAATAACTTTCTTAAAACATTCAAGTGTTTTTTCTCTTATTCAAAGGCACAATTTTTCCATAACAATGCAATGTTTCACTGCCCTGAACATTTACATGCCCCTGAAGTTCTAATACTGATGCAATAATTCCTTGGCATCAATAAAATATATTCCCTTTGCGAACTCCTGCTGTTTCCCCCATCATCGGTAAAAAGCGAAAAGCCTTACAAAAATAATTATTTTGCTGCACACTGTTTTTCATTTTTGATAGAATCTTAGCTGCAGACTTCTCTGAATGCACATCTAAGAAAAACCTTGTCATTATTTCCACTGACCTGAGTAATTAGGTAGGAGCCAGAACCCCCTGCCACCAGATTGGTGAGATGTACTGCAGAAAGCACACTGATCAAGTCTCCCCTCCAGCAGCCACACAGGACAGGCTATGGGAAGCAGAATGAGACAGCAGCATCTGGAAAAGTGAGGGGCATAATCTAATGGGCTGCAGGGAGAGCACCGGGGTGGGCACAAAGGCACTGGGTGGCTCATGATGTGGCCTCTCTGGAGAAGACTGGAGAACGCATTGGATCCAGTGCGTTCAAAGCCCATCATGTACACCAGCTCTGCTCCTGCTCATGCTCTCTCGTGATCCCCTCCAAAAGGGGCAGTTTCCCCCACTCCAGACATTCACAGGGAGGTGTCTGCTCCAGTCTCCCTGCTCCTGGATCCAGCAGCGGTGGACTGTGGCCAGAGAGCACATCTGGCCTCTACTACCCATTTTTGTACTGGTGTTATGAAAATGACATTTTACCTATTCCCGTTACAAGGCTGTGGAGGAGATCGATCGGGCAGCTTATATATCCTGCTTTCTGTAATCTCCCAAACTAATTAGCTCTCAAACAGACACCACGCCGGCAGGCCAGATCCCTCCAGCTTCACCAGCAAGAACAGCAGGTGGGAGAATAGCTCCACACACGCTCCCTGCTTGGCCCTTTGCTAAAACTGCTTGTGACACTAATTGATCGGTGTCAGTAGTGATGGTGGCTGAGCCGCACACAACCCACCGGGAAGCTGCTCAAAGCTGCGGTAATGAGTAACCTATTGCTGCTTGAAAGCACAACAATGGGCTTTGAATTCTGCTACCATCATCTGGGCTAGCCAGACCTCTGTCCCCTCCCATGTTAGAGAGATGAATCATATTTAACCTATTTGAATTTCATGCTAATGACCTGGGGGAAAAAAAAAGATGACAACTCACTTCAAATTACTTTGTGTTTGGTGGTGCAGCAGAGGGACTTCAGAGAGAGCTTACCTGGAAGGAAGCACAGTCGAGTCAGCACACAAAGGTGTTGCAAGTTGTTGCCAGTGGGGGACCTGGAAATCCGGCTCTGCTGGCAGCGTTGCTCCATGCACAAAAGCCCACACAGGCAGCAAGCCTCCCTGGCCCCCGGCAGCAGGGAATGTCAGGGCACACACACAAGCTTCAGATGCTCTGGCAACCTTAGGCCAAAAAAGCAGCCCCTCGGGAACCTTCCCTAAAAGCATCAGCTACAACAGCCCAGAGACTACTCCAAACCGTGCTGCGGGCTGACTCCCAGCTGCCCCCAGCATGAGGGAGAGGATAAAACCTGAGCTCTTCAGAAGCCGTTGGGAATGTCTGAATCAAAGGATTAAATTTAAAAAGCAGAGGACACCAAATCAAATGGAAATAGGATCAAGGGTGCAGCTCTTTTCTGGTCACTCCTGCTCACAATTTGCCATTGCGCTCTGAGTTGATGCACCTTTCAAAAACAATATGTGGCTCTGTTGAATGGTTTATGCAGCATGTGTTGCAGCAGATACTGACACTATAAAAAACTTCTCTGCAAACTAGTACAGTCATTAAAAATAGAAACAAAAATATACAACACCACAATCCAGAAATGGGCCAGCCCACAAGTATCCTAAAATACACCTGCATCACTCTGGATACCTACAGCAACCACTTTAAAGTATCGCCATTCCAAGAATTACTGCACTTGGGAGGGGGAGGTCTGTGATTCTGGGAAGCTTTGCAAGACCATGTCATCACCCGAGCAGCAGAGAAGTTGTACTGGCTGCAGCAAAACATCAGTGTCTCAACTGTGGCAAGTACCTCCATTCAGGAAGTATTTGCAGATTCTCTTGCCCTGCCTTGGCAAAAGCTCAGCATTAAAATAAACACCAATCATAGCTGAAAGATTTCCTTGCAATGACAGAGTCTATATTGAGTACTACACTAGTTAAGAGGGGCTCTACTTCAAGAGCACCCTAATTTGTTCCAAGAATGAAATAAATTGCTCACTCAATTCTACAGCAAGTTAATACAAAGAATCAGTGCTCACTGTAATAGCAGCCAACTGCTGCCTAGCTTCAGCCTCTGTGCAAAGTGGAAGACAAGTCTAAGCCATGGACAATGCATACAAAGTTGGGTCCTTCACATTTCCCATACTCTGCGATCCGCACAAAAGCAGCCTACTGGAATAACTAAGCATGAAGCTGAGGCAGTTCAAGCCATGGGGACTGTCAGGACCCATAGAGAGAGCTAGTCCAGAGCGGAGACACCCCACCTATGCTCACATTCCCCTAAAAACATGCTTTCTGCTCCCACCAGAGCAGGTGACACAAGTCCTCTGCTGTCTTACAGAAACACCATTTCTTCCCTCACAGAGGAAGCCTCAGTTGGTACAGAGCAGAGCTGTAAGGTATGCTAAGCAGGTTACATCTGAGATCAGCATGGTGCCGTTTGCTTCTGAGTGCAGTTCAAGCCAGTGGCTTTCATCTACAAAGCCCTTCAGGTCCTCCTGGCTCTCTCAGAATCTGATCTGCTCAATAGCCAAGATCAGCACCCAGATTATTGCAATAAGCCACGGTACTTCTATTAACAACACACAACAGCAAATGGGGGGACAGGTGGCTGAAGGACAGCACGCAAAGTCTTAGGATTAATTTTCTCACCACAGATTGCCTGGCCTTTGCTTGCAGCAGGCACTCATATGAAAGACCAGGTATTTCCCTAGGATCATCCAGACAATTTAATGGGACTTCGACCTTATGCCTCTGATGTGGCTGCTGAAGTGCCCCTATAGATTGCATATTGTTAACTGGTGCAAGCATTTTATATTTACTGCTCTGCATATCTAAAATGTTGCCAGAGGCTTGAAAATGCACAGTCGAAGTGCATGTGCTATCAGATGGCAGTTGGAAACACATTTAGGGTTTCACATGAGTTAAACCTTTACCTTAGGAACATTCAGATATCCTTCCCATCCTTGAAACATTTAAAATGGTGAGAAACTCAAGTAAGTCTAGAAATACTGGTCTTTTTCTCCTGGAAGAGGAGAAAAGATAACAAAGCTCAGTTCTGTCGGAGCACCACTGCAAAATGACGGGTACACAGGATGCACTGGCAGCAAGAAATCTGGATGTTATTTTCTGCTCAGCAGATGTTCTGCTCATAGCAAAGCAGTGGTCAGCGGTTTTACCAGTCAGTGCTTCTGTTTCCCCTTTTTTTGGCACTTTTAAATTATTTTTTTTTCTCCCTTTCAGGTTACATTTTCCAAGGCAAGGACTCTTTACGCTGGAGCTCTTTTCAAAAGAGCACCAAATCCATTTGGGACCTTGCTGTACTACTGTAACACAATCCAGTCAGATTAGAAACAAAAAGTTCTGGGCTCTGAAAACACATGTTTTTCAGACTTCAGAGTTAAGTTGGGCATTAATAGTAAAGCTGTTGAATAGCGTATTTAAGACTGAGATGGAAAACAGAAACTTCCACAACCACAAGCTGTACAAGACAATACACATAAACCAACAAATGAAAAAATAGACAGTCTTTATCATGCTAATGATGATTTAGGAAAGCAGATGTTCCAGAACACACCAAACATTTTATTACCACTTCTATTCATTTGTACACAGCTTTAACGATGTCTTGCTATATTCTTGATTATTTTTCTGCCTCCACATTAATTCCTATTCTTGTTCCTGTGTTAATCATTGTAGGCAGATTTAGGATTGGCACCTCTCTGGATAAAAAGCTCTGGGTTTGCTTCCTAGAGAAGGAGCTTTAAGGAAAAAAAAATCCATTCTGGAAATAGCATCACAGCAGTGCTATCTGTAAGCATCCCCAGAATTATGCTGCCTGTTATTTAATTAGCTCAGACAAAGGTTGCAGAGTTCACAGAAATCTATCAAGGGATCTGCAGTAATATTTGGAGATCATTTCTTTTACTGCTTTATCATTAAAGTTTTATGTACTCTTGCAATTGATAAAAGCAATAAAGCATTTCTGAAAAATACAGAAGAAACAAAGAAGTAATATACATGATATAAAACCTTCTCATCTTAAATTCCACTAGCACTGCACCCATGGCATCATTTAACAGTTTACTAGGTCTGGTGTACAGACTACACTTCACTGAATCTTGACAAAGTACTCAGATCTAAATACATTTCCTCTGTTTATCCCAGTTGGAAAATCTAAATAGAGCTGTTTGAGTGAGAGTGAATGTATCACTCTTTAGTTTACAAAAACTGTATCTTCCTGCTTCTCAAGAGTTTCTCTGAACATGAATGTGGAATGTTACATAAAATAAACAAAAATATTTCAGTAAGATACATTGCAATTCAAGAAACCGTTGTGGTTGTGATTAGATGTTGGTAAAATTATCTGACAAAATATTTCAATATTACACACATTTCAAGTGACCCAAAGAGAAACCCTGAGCATGGTGAAAAGCAAAGTTTGCTGTTTCTAAACTGACACTTCAAAGTTCAAGTCTTTCTGCAGGATCTTTCTCCAGTCCTCATACTCAAAGAAAACAGAAAGAAGATGCATCATTTCAATGGCATCTCTTTCACTTTGAGTTCTGTAGAAAACACCCCAGCATCCAGTGTTTGGGTCATTAAATGGCTCATTTCTTTCTGAAAATGAGTCTATTCAGGGAAGAGATTTGTGCTGCGTGAATGAGACGTGAATCTGATTAGTAGGATCTTTATGCCCAGGTTAGCACGCCCCAGAGAAAGCCCAGCTTAGTTCTGAGTTCCTAGGCTAAGTTCACAGCTAGTAAAGGACCATACCCTTTTAACTGGATTTGATGTCATTAAATACTATAAATATAGAACCCAGCTTGGCTTTTTTAAGGAGACATATGTCTTGATTCATTTTATTTTGAAGAATATGGTTGAGAGATAGTACAGACCAAGCTCAGCACCATCAAATGACATGCTGCTAAGCTGGTTATAAAACTTTTTCCAGTGAGTTTCCACAGCTTACAACCAGTTCAATCAAACACTGATGTCAGATACAGTAGCCACAGTACACAAATGGCAGAATGAGCAAATTTTGTTGTCCTGGGAAGTCAAAAGATATTCTGCAACTGCAGCAGAAAAACTTAAACAGTGCCTTACCATAAGTAAGTCAACTAATTGTATACATGTGAGCAGCGAGGTTGCATCAGCAACGTCACGATTTTGAAAGATAGTAGGGACACAACGAACCACTTGTCAAGACTTTATAAACACAATGGATTTGACTATAATCCGTGAATTCCTAGCATCAACAATCAGCGGCCTCAGTAACATTCAAAACTTTCTCATGCTTACCTCGATGCCAAGTCACTGATTGCAGCCAGTAACCCCACTCTCACATATAAATTTAAGGCCAGTATGTACACACAGAGTGAGCCCTCCACCCTGCCTTTGACATCAATGCTACTTTTCTTACATATTCTGATTTTTTTTTTTTGTTTTTAACCTAGAAGCCAGCTGTTGAAATCTGGACTCAATTCATCTACAGTGTGAAAGACCATGTCAAGTGCAGGCAATGACTCACACCAGGATGAAGGACACTTTGTGATTTCTCAACTGATCAACTACGGTTTTAGGCAAATGACTGATGTTAGATGTTGGATTATGACTTTTTGAAAGTGTGCCATTAGCTAGTATAGCTAGAAATTGAGCACATGGCTTAGTAAGGACATATGGAAAAGGTCTTTATGCTCATTCTTTCTGGAAAAAACATAGTTGAAGAACATGGAAGAGACAGAGACAATGCTTTTTCAGTGGAATCTGTCTGCAATTGCTTAAAAACCAACCTTCATGACATCCAGAAATGGGGCTTGCACATGCTCTTGGTTTCTTTTTTAAAAGCTGCTGCAAGGGAAGAACATGAATCCATATGCAACAAAGCAGAAAAAGGAGAATTCACTTTTTGGCTATAGCTGCCACCTCTGCCAGAGAAGCCTGGTGATGGGACCATTAGGAGGATACTTGGGTTACTTTCCTGTTTCATCATTTCTCTGCTGTGTAGAGCACAACCTGCACACAAGTTTTGTGCACAGCCTTAGGTAACTCCTTGTGCTCCCCTGTGCCTTTACTGCCATCTATATCTTGAGAACGATAGCACTTTGCTTTGTCACACACGTCACAAATCCTTTAGAGAGAGAAATGGGTTTGCTTACTGGAGCAATGGGTTTGCTGCAAGTACCTGAGTGAGGAGGCCAAAGAGACCCGGTTCCTTTGTGGACATACTGCCTTAGGTCAAATACTGTCTTGACGGCTTTGCCACTGGCAGAAAGGGAGAACATAGTTGAAGGATACAGAAACTTTTTTTCTACACTAATACCAGGGTTCTGTGAAAAAGACAAAATGAGCAGAGGGAATCCAAAATAGAGCTATCCTGCAGCACAAGGTGATATGGCCTGAATTTCTTCCACTTTCTATATAGAAAAATATTGAAAGGTTTGCCTAACTCTCAATGTTACAGTTGGCAATGGCAATGGTCAACACAGGCAAAACAGGTATCTAGAAGAAACAGGACAGAGCCACCTTCCTGGAATTCAGTTTTTGTTGTGCCTTGTTGAATATTTTAAGGTTCACTCAATTCACAGGAAAACCTGACTCAGAGAGCTTGAGGAACTTGCAATCACAGAATTTCCTGCTTTGTGAAGTTTGCAGTGACAATAACTTACCCTCTCCTCAGTTTTCAAGTGTTAATATACATGTCCCAAAATAAAGCAGATTCAAGAAACCAGCAAATTATTGGTATAGAAAAGCAGCAGTAAGGAGTTTACAAGTAAATGAAGTAATCTTATCCCCGTGTATCTATGTGCTCCTGCATCTGTACTTTATTTACGTGTAACGTTCCACAACTAGGAAAAAATATGGGCTTTGTCTCGTTGGAAGGACTGGTTTATCTCTGCTCCTGACCCTTTAATTTGTCATCTAGCCAGCATCCCCTCAGTGAGAATGTTTCTGGCACTCCAAGGCTGCAGTTAACTTAATAACGAATGTAAGCACAGTTAGATAAATTAATTTCAAGGTCAAGCATACTGACAATGGAAAATGGATGCAAGTGGCAGGTAACAGAGGGAAAGTCGCATGCATACTGCTACACTGTTAAAGGCAGATGCTACTACATAATTTAATCTCAAATGTAACCTATGTTTTCAGTTGCCCTTTTCCATTAAAAGAATTGTAGCAGATGCAAAAATCAAAGATTATTCAAAGAATTAAGATATGAAAAGCATGTTAGATCACTAAACTCCAATTAGTTAAATTAAATTGTATACCATTATCTACCTGTAGCTTTATTGGTAGCCAGCATTAGCACTCAGCTTGAGCAATAATAAAATTAGAGAATAACACTTTAATTGAATTGCACTTAAAAGGATCATGCTGACAAATGTGATTGTATCTGGCTGTAATGCACACCTTTTTCCAACGATCATTAAATCCAATGAAATGAAAGTCACAGGATGTTGACAGCTCTCTGAAATAATCTGTGAACCATGCTGTATCTTGCAGTTCCTAATCAATTTAGAGAAGCCTCATTAAGGCTCTGTAGCTAAAGAACACTTAAAAATCAAAATAAATTACAACATGTTATGGATAACTAGCTAATCATATCAATACAACAAGGATGTATTGTGTCGCAACAATTCATTTCCTTTGTAAGGAGTGTTTGCCAGGGATGATTTAGGAATTGTTATTCATAACTGCGATCAGCCAGTCCTAATGTCAAGTTTTTTCATCATTGCTCATAATAAACATTTCTTATGCTGTGTCTTCACTGTATTCTAGATATAATACTGGACTCTATGATTACATGCCTGTTAATTATTTGTGTGTCTGTGTGTATATTTGTTTCTCTCCTTTGCTGTTTCTGCCTCTCTCTTGAGTATGCAGAAACAATGATGTGTGATTCTGGAAACAAATCAGACATTATCAGATACCCATGTGAATATTTCTTGGCTATTTTTGTTCCCTATGAGTAAGTACTTTGTTGCTGGATTATTTAACAGCCAGTAACTCACCCTCACTCTCTCCTACCTTCAGTGGCTGTTTCCTTTTTATATGACAGCTAATACAAAATAGTGTACTTTGATGTAACACTTACACACAAGCAATTTGAGCTGGGTAATTTAGCAGATTAATGAGACCAGCAAACAGGCATTTAAAACTGAGGCATATCTGTGGCACTCATTCTTGATCTACTTAGTCAACATGGACTTGGCCAGTCACCTTTCCCAGTGGACTCTTCCCAATCACATGATAAATCATTTTTACTCAAATATTTCTTTTTAAAGATTCCCCCTTAGCCTGAGTTGATAAAAGTCCCAAGCGTCAGATAGAGTGCATGGAACCAGATACAAGCTCCCTTCCTCCAACATGGACGTTATATTTAGTCACTTACTCTTGCTGTTGATTAATGTTCCTTTAGCTTTGAGCCTTTGAGTGATTGTTGTAGTGTGACTTCTGCTCTCAACAAAGCATAAAATTGGATATAACACTAAAGAGCCACTATATAATACCATCCTGTTTTCCGTCCATTGGGCTGATTTGCACGGACCAGTCCAGACTGACATGGGAATGGAGTTTAAAATGCAATAGTAGATTAAGAAGAATATGATACTGATGTTAAATGCGATTTATAAAACAGAGGTTAAGCTGTCTGAAGAAATATGGCTTTAATAAATACATGCTGTTTCTCCTGTTCTCTTTCTGCATGAAAAACAGAGCAGGATTCCAGGCAACATATGGATTTCTACATACCATTTTAACAGTTTTTAATGCTTGCCTAAGGTATACAAAGTGCCTATTACACATGGAACATACTCCTCAGCAAAGGCAATAGAGAGTCCATAAACATTTGAGAGGGGTTTAGAGATTTAAACATAAAGATAACAGTTCCAATAACCGACCAGAGGTTTAACACCAATTAAAGTTAATATTACTGGCATCATGGCAGCACCTAAAGTCCAGTCATGCCAGAACCCTTTTGCACATGACAGAAAACAGAAACAAAAGACACCACAAACATCTGATATTCTTCTCCAGGAGTGCAATGAGGGTTTGGGCCATCGAAAAAGCAAGCATCCTTAATCCTAAGGATCTGATCCAGCTCTGAGCAACTCCCATTGCTGTAACCCCCTTCAGCAGAGGGATGCATGCTTGCCTTGTAGAGCACAGAGAAGATGAGCCCTTTCAAAGGGTTCACTTGGCAGCTGAGTGTGTGAGTTCACCTGGGATACCCTTGAAAACCATTTTCTTGCTCCCCAAAACATCCCTGTTCACTGCCTGATCTCCTCTGCCATAATGCACTACGCACACATTTCCATAGCCCAGCAGAGGTAGGACTTTATCCTGCGCTTACTCTCACTTCTGACACCCACAACAAATACCATTAACTGCACCTGAAATACAGTTGTGGTACGGAGATCGGAATGGCAGGCTATAAGTCTTTGCAGTCTTGGACAAGTTCAGCTGGATGGTCGGTGCACAGTAGGGAGCTGTGTCCTTCCACCTTGGACTGTCACCTCCACTCTTGCAGAAAGCACTTTAAAAGAGTGGCCATTGTTTCTAGTGCACTTAATTTTCCCTTTTCCCAGGCACAAGTGACTGGCACTGGATGTTAAATGGGTGAAGGACTAGGAACACACAACTTGAGTATGGGTCTTAAAAAGGAAAGAAATCCTAAAGACAAAAACAGAGATTCTGAGAGGTTAAACAGTTGTGTGCATCCACCAGTAAGTTCCTCTCATTCTTTCAAGAGAAGTCTCCAACCTCCTCCTATACAGAGGTGCTGAAGGGCTCATGTTGTGGAAATAAAAGTCTGTTTACAAACATCTGCACTCTAAAGAGATACAACCATCCTCTGGAACTAGGACTCAGTGGGACACAACAGCTACTTGAGACTGGGAGAAAAATGGAGAAAGCTCAGCAGTGTAAGGGAAGAAAACCCAACTGTCAAGCATTATGCTCCATTTTGCTATATGGAGCAATCTTTACATAAGCCAGCAATTAATTAGAAACAATACACATTTGTGGTTCTCCTTGAGGTAATGAAAAATAACTAACGTGCAATCATTTTTAGTGAGAAATTTCACCAGGCTATTTCTTGAGCCAGTAGCTCTGAAAGCGGCAAGACTGGACCCAGTAACAAATGGGTTTTGGCTGTGTTTATGAACAGGAATCCTGTCCATATTTCAAGGCCTTTATTAGAGAGGGAATGATGACTAGGTCTGCCAGAATATTAAGAAAAAAGCAGATGGGCCCCTGGGCTTTTCTGTCATTTGAGTCCCTATTATCACCAACTTAGTGCCATGCACACACCTCCCATGGGGTCCTTCTCTGTCTGAATCTGATGACAGTAACTTTGAGTTTCTTCCGATTAAGTGGGGAGCCCGCAGCCGTGGGCAGCTCTAGGGCTGCTGAGAGGCTACATAATGCCTCCCTGCAAAGGAGAACTGTACCTACCAAAGGCTTTCCTGTCCTTTTCAGGTGTTTCTGTCCCACAGAATTAGCAGCTGTTCAGCAGATGATCCTGCAATGCACGGCCCAGGCAGATGTACACGGTGTCTCTTCACATGTACAATTTTGATTCACAAACGGAGTTGTGATGTCTGCAGTCCCTGACTGCTAGAAAGTGCTTGTTCCAAGACAAAGTCTAAACATAAATCAAAACTTAGGCAACCAGCATTGCCGAACACAAATTTTCGGAAGCCTTAGTTAACAATCAGCAAAAAGAAAGGTATTTGACATTTATTTCTGCATTCTCATTGTTTGATTCTGTAAAAGCCCTTAGTGTTCACCCTAACCACCACGTAAAATCTCTCTCTGCAACCATGAGGTCTAAGACTTTATTTTATAAATGGAAGTAGAGACTATCACATTTTCACCTATTTCCAGAAATAGAAGTACTAATAAAACCACCAAATATTCACAGATTCCTGATAAGATCATTGCAGCTGGCAATGCTGGAAGATTACAAGTTGCAATATAAGCTAGGCCTGGGATCCAGGCTTGCCTCTGGCTGACCTTGTGAGTTCACATCTCAGGAAAATCAGATTAATACGAGTTGTGCATATCAGGAGATGGGCTGTGTGGGCTGTAAGGGCTCTCCATGCACTCAGTGTGGGACACAGACAGTGCTAGATCTCATTTGAAGCTTGAATCCACTTGTAACACCCATAGCTTAGTACAGAACTGCTCTGAAATGTTTACAACATCTCTCTGAAAAAACCCTTCCCTACAAAGGAGTTTAAAAAGTATGTCTGTGAAACAGAATCATATACATTTCTCATTTTCCACTATTTCTTCTCTCTCTCCCCCAACTCATTTTCAACTTATTCCATCGCATGCCCATTCTCAGCACCAATCGCCATCTCTCTGAAGCAATTTTCCTGCTTAAATGATGCTCAAATAATGTTAACAAGATTTTATTTTTCATTCTTTATTATCAGATTACAGTTGACATGTGAATCAAAATTGCGTTAAGGGTCTGATCCTGCCACCCTTGAAATCAGTTGTGGTTTCATTCAATGAGACTAAAAGGTCTTGCTCCTAGTAAGTGATAACTCCAGGTCTAGTGACCATTTATTATTCATAAGTACAGTCTGGGACAGGCTGATAAATGACCCCTAACCATCCCACTCAATTTCGGAAGGAGAAAGAACAAGAACGGACTGATTAATGGCTCCAGCAATCTCAAGCCTTGCTAACCTTACCTTTACAGGGATAGGGAGATGCCTGATGGGTATAATATTTATATAACAAAGCAATTACCTCTGTAATATGGATTGTTTCAGGATGAATTCAGTCTGGTTCAATGTAGTGAGGCTGTGGAAGACATCATCTGACATAGCATGTAAAATTGATAGATGGAGGTTTTGCACTGTCCAGTTTGCTTACAAAATGCAAGTAGAGATGATCTGAATGTCAAACTTGGTACAAGTCAGGATACAGGTAGCCTTTGCTGCAGAGGGCTGTGCCCAAAGGGAATTCATGTTCCTTTGACTTTAGTGGAGGGGCTCTGTTAAAGCAGCAAGAAATGGTGAGGTTACTGGCCAGGATGTGAAAAGACCTGATTAAAACTGACAAAGTAGTAAGTAGCCTGAAATAACTGAATCATCCACACCTTAGCTGGCCAGTAAAAGCCTGGATCCAGAGCACACCTGTCTGTGGGTAGCTGGTGAAATGTCCTGAATGAGGTTGAAATAAACCAGTAAAGCCACAAAACTACTGGTGAGAGGGCACAACTCAAAAAGACAGGAATGCAGAAGTCAGTGGCTATGAGAAGCCTCCAGGGACCAAACAGGCTGCAAAGCAAAGATTACTAAATTCAGTAAAAGAGGGAGAAAGCAAAGAGAAAGAAGCTCTGCTCTGTAGAGGACAGCAAAGCACTACTGTTGGGAGCATTCAAAGAGGAAAGATAGCACTAAACAAAAAGCAGAAGCTGAAACGCCCCATCAGATGCTTGGCTGCAGGAGAAAAGCCATTATAATTTGGCAGTATCTGGGTAGCGATATGGGGCAGCGTCAGCTTTCAGCACAGGCGACTGGTGTTCCAGCACAGCACAGCACAGCACAGCACAGCAAAGCAAAGCAAAGCAAAGCAAAGCAAAGCAAAGCAAAGCAAAGCAAAGCAAAGCAAAGCAAAGCAAAGCAAAGCAAAGCAAAGCAAAGCACAGCTGAGTGGCCACTGCCCTACTTCTCCCTGCAGCTGTGGGGTGGGTGTCTGCAGGGAGAGGGCAGCCTTCCCTTTCAAAACTGACCTGTGTTACCTGAAAAGCTTTCAGCTTGCTCTAAAAAGGGATGATGGTGCCTTCTCCTACAGGATGTTCTCTGGATGGGGAGTAGGGAATGGCTGGTCCAGCTGCATATGGCATTTGTACCTCGGCTCCCCAAGAGCCACCCTCCCATGCTTGTTCCCATTCTTCAAACCGTTCAGGTAATGAGAGTGAAGCAGATAACAGCAGTGACCTACTTCCAGTCTCCTTCCTCAAGGAAGCTGTCTCATCAAAAGCTCTCTATGAGCCCAGTTCAGCCTCAGAAATCCAAACAAAGCAGAAATGCAAGATGTCAAATAGTGGGCAGGATGCTCTGAAAGCTTGTGACTGGTCGACAGGTACCCAAGTGAACTGGGCCCATTAAGAGATGTAGGAAACAGGACACTAATTTCACAGACTGTCTCAGGAAATCCTGCAAGAAGAAACTGCTTCTCCTCCTGCAGGCAGACCCCTGCAGACACAAAGAGTGCTTCACCCTCCACGAGCTCCATGCTGGACTGATATCTAACACAACAGAAGTTGCAGCAAAGCAGCTCATTTAAGAATTGCAGCAAACGTGGTCAAAATCCGGATTTATGGCAGAGAAATAGTGATAGTAAACCAAAGAGGAGAGGTAGAATGATAAAAACAGAACATTCAGCAAAAAAACCAAATACACTTGTAAGTGGTCTCAGCTGCAACAACGAACATACACCAGCTGTTACAAGGTGCAAACTGAAAATCTTGGGCAGACCAACAACTTGACCAGTTCTGCTCAATTAGGAACACGGCTGCACCTAAGATGTGTGCCAGTAGGTAGTGTGTTTATTTTAACCAAATAGTTACCCGAACATAGCTAGAGCTCCCTTTAGCATTGCTGCTTTGTTTTGAGCCTATATTGCTTGCTGAACAGGCTTCGATTTTACCTTCTGAAGTTTTCCTTCCTCCTATTTTATCCCCTTGTGAAATGTCACAGAGAGGATCACTCTGACCAACATGATAGGAACATTTCGGATCATTGAGTGTAATATGCTATCCATATTTGCACTTCAAAGCATTGTGCTTTTGCAGTTAAATATAATCCTGTGCCATGTCTTGTAAGATGAGCAATAGGAATACCAGGATCTTTCCTCATATGTTGGCACAATACATCATCTCCAGGTTTACCTCTGCTGGCTTATCCAGGTCCTGATTTACCTTAACAAATGTCCATGTCCCTAAGACCATGTGAAAGCAGCTGGAAGCCTGTGGATTTCCGTGTCCTCTTGACATGCAGCACTGCTTCAGAGACATCTTGATATCAGGCTCCAGTTCTTGGTTGTTTTCCCACTAGATTTCAAGAGTTTGTGTGACATCGTTTCATTTGCTTTTATCTTATGATGGCTTGTTCAGCCCCCTTCACAATTAGACTCTGACATTTTTATGGCTCAAAGTGGGTGCATTTTTATTTATTTATTTTTTTTTTTAAAGTAGGTCTTGTGAAACATGAATGCGTTGCATCAACACAAGAAGGCTTGGTGTAGCTCAGTTCAGGTGCTCAGCATTTGATACCACTACTCTGCATGCTACCCAGCTACCACATTAATGGGTGCCCCCACCTCACCTAGTGCTTCTTCAGGGAGAGATGGAGGGAAAAGGAATCTTTCTCTGAAGAACTGGCAATTTATGGGAAGAGGCAGCAGAGAGGAGCCAAGAATCAGGAACTAGAGATCTCCTTATGCATGACTGCTGCATGTCACACCTGATGCATCTCCTACCTGACAGCCATGATAGATCCAAAATATTTCTCCTGACAGGCAGATACGAAATGATGGAGTTACTGACAATATATCCTTTTCTTCCTCTCCCTCAGAAAAGAACAGCCTACTTAGTTCTTTAAATTAAGTAGCAGTATGACTCATGCACATCTTGAAACCCAACCTTTGCAGCTGATTGGCGACCCATGAGAAAGAAGGTATGTGATTAATTCTGTGACATAGTTCATTAGCTGATTGCATAAAATGCCTGAGAAGCAGCAGCACAAAACTTGAAAGCTAAGGAACATGCTCCTGCAAGGAACATTCAGAACTTCAAAACACACATACCTGTTGGACTTAAAGGACCAACAACAAACTTATATGTCAGAGCACTGAACTACTTGACTCACAAACAATTAAAGCATTCTTTCAGCATAAATTATATTTTGTACGGTTATTTTTCTTAGGCAGCATGTACAACACAGGGGATATGCTCACAGGAGTTGTATCAAACTCTTAGATTTCTGTTCCTGTAAGTTTTGGTCAGTGTAGTTCCCTGAATTTAGGGAGATGTGGGCCGGACACCCAAAATGAACTCAACTAGATCCGCCAAACTGATGCTGGGGACTTATTCTCTGGGGCAGCAGAGGGCTTCATCTCACAAAATGTGGCATTGAGTTGTATGGTTTTGGGTTTCCTAAATTCTGCATATGGGAATTCCCATCCTTACTATTTTGGATAGGAAGGAAAGATGCCCATGATGAGAAACCCTCTCTTATTTCAGACCTATCTCCACCTCTAGCCCTTTTGAAAAAGAATTACAACTGCACTCATATATTTCAAGGTTGGTGTCATTCAGTTTCTGAATCAGTTTGGCAAGTCCTATATTTAAGAGGCATTAAATCTGTGTGAATTTATGGCTAACTGATCATACTCTCAAATGGAAGAGCACTCAAGATTTAGTACTAACAGCTTCCCTTCTCCTCTGTTTCTAAATGCACAAACCGATTTTTCCCAACATGGTGTCCAACACAATTCTCACACTTGCAGCTCTTTTAGTACCAGAAAGTCAGCACAGACTCTGAGCTGCACTCAATTTTCTAATTGCCTACGTAGTATCAAAGTTTCATGGTTACCTGAAACGCTTGAAAGAAACAACTCTAAGGCCACTCTACAGAGGAACAGTTCCAACACGTGCATAGACATGAGATAGCACTGCCGGTGCATTGTCTTTATCTTACAGCTGGTTTCAGTCCCAAAGGCAGCAAGGCTGGAAGGAGTTTGTTCACATCTGGTTACGAAAGATCTTACAATGCCTGATGTGAGTGAGGGTTAAAGGGTATCTATCCTGCATCTTAGAGTCTTCTTCAAGTAGGTTTCTCATTCTGTTTACTCTCAAGCAACATTTTTCAATCAGGTGTAGCAACAAGCAGAATAAAATAGCCTCGGGATCTAGCCCTTAATGCCCAGTTAGCGCACATTGACACTCAACTGTAATTATTTTCCTTTCCTAACTTGAGATACAAAATGTCGTGTCTGCCAAGAACAGCCCAGCATATTTATGCCTGTCTTTGCTTGATGCAGAATGATTTTCCACTGTAGATTCATTATGTCATTGACTTCAGTCACGGGAATATTAACATTTTCACACATGTGGGAACTCATCTTGTGAATGCAAAGCTCATTTATTACAGTGATTTCTTCAGAGGCTGTAGTATGCCCATTTTATAATGAGGTTTATAATAAGGACAGATTCTGAACTGGTGAAAGCATGCAAATTCACCTGAAACCTGAAGTTTACAGACAAGACTGTTTACTGCTGGCAATTAGTGGCATATTTTCCTTTTTTTAAAATTTATTTTTTCCTTTTTTCTGGTGTCTTGAGTAATTTAAAATATAATGTAATAAGGGAAGCTTGGGGACTTTGTAGCAGAGTGGCTTTTGATTGCTTATTCGAAACTCACTAATGACTCATAAGATTGAGCAATTTAAAGAGAAGGGCCATCTCCAAAGCCCCACTGCAGGATGTATTAGCATCTTTGAATGACACTTGGACTATTGCACTGAAGCCTTGGAAAGAACTGACTACACTCTCTCATCCTGTACAGCAGAATGGATCATAATGTAGACATAAATGTTAACCTAATAATGCTATGTAGTCATTGCAACATCATAATTAGAGCACTTTTATTTTGGAATATTAGTATGCTTAGAAAATGCAAGCTGCTCATGTTTATGAAACTCTCACCCAGTTAACGCTGCTAGTTGTGGGCACAGAAACATACAAGGAGCTTTGGTCAGATATTCACAAATCTGTTCAACAAGAGAAAATTAAAGGAGATCAGCTGCAGCTTTGAATACGTATTTGTAAATTATTTTCCTTAAAACATCAACATCTAATTATCTGGGTCAGCAGAAGAGGGAGCTACATTTTTATTAAGAAGCAGCTCCTTTCACAGATGTCATAACTATGGTTGGTATTAAAATAAATAATAAGAACTCTCATTTTATTGAATTGGTAAGAGATGGTCTCCCTGGTGGTTGAAAAGAGAAAGCCCAGTAAAATGCTACTTTAGAGTTTCCTGGAAAAGTGATGAATTTAAAATTTCAAATAAAGCAAATGTACCAGTTCAAATAAATTGATCTTTTTCACCACGTGAAAGTAGATATTAAAGACATAATTCTCTTGAGTTTTACACCTATGCTGTCATTGGTACGACTGCAAAGAAATGTTATAATTTGGCTTAATTCTTCTGCATGAAAAATCAAACCCCGTGTATATTTGAGTATTCTCTTAATGAAGCTTATTTTAAACATTGTAATCTCACTCTTATTTGCAAGAACAAAGCAAATAAATTTGATTTCATCTTTTAACTTCCATTTGAAAGCTATAGGTCCAGGTTTCCTGCTCAGTGAAAGCTGTGCCTTTGCCCTGATGTAGAGTTATACACCAGTGCACAGATTAGGGATGAAGTCAAGCACCCAGGGTAGCAAAGATGGACTGCTCAAAACTGGTTTCATGTGCACCACACAATACCTGTACCCTGCTGCTAATGAATACACAGAAATGCTCATATAGTGGCAGGAAGAAATCACAACCAAAATATCAGCAGGCAGCAGGAACATGTAGCAGGTCGCTCAGAGCACACTCAGCTCTGACTGTACAGTGGGTTACACTGTGCAGCAGGAGAGCAGTAAACTATCCCATACCTACACAAGACAACCACTGGATAACAGCCTGCATTTCTGGTTCACATACACAGGAGTTTTGGGGAGGGAGATAAGGATAAAGGCCTAGAAAATCTAAAGCAAATACAAGTACTGACAGCAGCAACAAGAAAAATATCGTTGTTCGCCCCATCATTGTAGAACAAATATTTAACACATGAAACACATCTAGCCTAATGGCTGGGAAGTTCAACACCTGAAATTCCTCATCTATCCAGACATACCCTCACTATTTTCAAGCAAATCTCATGATTTCTGAATGTCTGAAATGTACATGACTGAAGCAGAAATAAGAAGAAAGACCCTATAGGTGCCAGTACAAATCTTCAAGCTCTTGAAAACATAATAAAGGAAAAGCTGGTTTATAGTTTACTCTCCAAGTATGTGTCAAGTACATGCAATGAGGCAAAACTGCATCCTGAAGGGTTAATTTGGCCCTCAAAATCATGTGTCTATCATCTCTGGGAGCACGCAGTAAACGAATTCAATCCCACTCTGTCCGGGGATCTATGCACAAGAGTCACACTCGTAAACTCCAGCAGATGAGTAGACACATCTACACAGAGCTTTGCCAGTGAGTAAGGCATTTTCCGAGCCTGCAGCCCAGATCCACAGATTAGGGGATAAATGATGCTCAGTCACAATATCTGACCTCTGTAGAAAAAGCATGATTATGATTTTGTTTTTCTCCATACAGTCATCGACATATGATCAGCATATTACCCAGGGCCAGACGATCTGGTCTGCAGACATCGGCCAGTGCAAGTACAGACACCGTGAATGCCTGTGTGCAGAACGCCTGAGTGGCCCTGCATGGAGGCAGAGGGCTGCATGTGGTGGCTACACTTGCTCCATGCATTCAGTGTAGTACCTGGGATGCTTCTATCCCCATTTACAGACACAACGCTGTCCACACGCTCTACAGCTCCAGCTCCAAGCTGGACTGGGGCATGCAGGAGCCACTGCGCTGTGGTAAGAGCCCTTTTGCAAGCAGCTGCCGCAGGGAGCAGTGCAGGAGCCTGCTGTATCACTGTTACCAGGGACTTTCCATTATCTGAAGTGTTCCAGCTCCACTTTACCTCATAAAACAGAGCTGTCTGTGTTGCTAACCCTCAGCACTGAATAACCATAAAGCAGGAGTCCACATAAATCACACCTAAATGCCTTCTGGGTTTTGAGCCTTTAAAGTTCATGTTTTCAGGCTCTTCTCCATAACCATAAGAAATAAAATGTCTCTTTCTATATTAAAATTAAGATAATTTCCTCACCATTGGAATCCACCAGCTAGAACTTTAAGCAAATAATGCAAGGCTGGAGGTGAACTCTGAGAGGCTGATGACACTTGGTTTCTGGAAGTCTGGGAAAGACAAGGTGTGAAGCCCTGAGATGTCCTCTAGGGAGCATCCCTGAGGTCCCCTTTATGCTGGGGTTTGTGTGTGGCCCACCAAAACCACAACAGTCTGAACTTTGCACCTCCGTATGCCACCCAGCACTAGCTTGGAGGGTCGAGTCTGGAGGTCAGCCAAGCTTTGACACAGATTCTCTCTGCGAAGCATATTGTGGTTACTTTGTGTACCCTATTATCCACCTTACACTCATCTTGTTCTCATGCGATTGAGCAAAACCCTCCCACTATACCCATTTTAAAATGGCTTTGTAATGAGAGCCTGTAATTTAAGAGAAGGTCCAATTAGGAACTTCTCCTTGTTGCCTTGTGAAACCATCCCTTCAGAAAATCAAGAAACACATCCCACAAGGTATGAGACTCTAACACTTGTAAGCAAATGGTCATCTTTTCGGTATGCATCTGGGTCATTATATAAACAAAGCACAGCCAACACAATAGGGCCAGTGCCTTATTGTCCATGGGATACTTTCAGGCAAATATTTCAGCTGCAGATGGTAAATACAGCTTCAAAGCATAATGATAAATTTAACTGTGAAATAGCTGAGTCAGGTGCACTTTCTGAAGTGTGGTGAGCCAAACACTAATTACAGTGTGGTTGCGCCAAGATTAGTGTTACATCTGACATATTTTAAACGTGGGCTCAAGCTAGTGCCAAATTAATTCAATGAACCTCCATGAGCTTCATCCATAGGCATTTTATCATGGCTGAAGAAGAAAGTGGTGAGAGATACAGAGCATGCTAGAAGATCCGCTGCTCATTTCTGAGAATCAGCACCAAGTTTTCCTGGAGCTCTGACTAAGTGGCTGCAAAGTTTAGTCACTCACAGGTGTTTTGCTGCCATCTGTCAACAGCTGATTATTGCAAACCTGTTTACTCAGTCTAGTGCTGTGAGAGAGAACTTGCTATCTTTGCTCAATCTCTTTATACAGCTCCTGAGCATCTTCCTCCAGAACCAAAGCACCCCAGGGCTTTGGGAAATTGCAATCCACATCCCTAGATGAGCTTCACAGCTGGTCCCTACTTCTATGAAGTTCCCGAACTTCAATTCTGGCTTAGAGTCCTGAATTTGGAGACTTAATTATAGCACTGTCATTCAGAGGAAAATCTTCTTCACAGGCTGGGGTATTGCCATTACTTGCCAGATGCATCCACACCCTGGTACTGATTACATGCATACTGACCTCAGCTGAACCATGAGAACAATAAGGCTAGCCCTGGTCAGGAATCCTTCTGGCAAAACCTGGTTTCACCAGAAGACACAGTTGAGGATCTAACATGTTTCACAGACATTTGCTGCACACACTGAGCTCCAGACAACCCACTAGCGAGCTCTGGCTGCGCCTTGCATCTCTCAGTGGGTGACCAAGAGACCCCTGCGTCCAAGATCTGTCAGCCTATGGAAGAAGCCAGGCCAGGCCCTGTATGGAAGCTAATTTCTGCTTGAATTAGAAAAAGGACTTCAGTACGTGCCAGAGGGCTTTGGAGAATACAAGAGCAGGTCCAGCGTGATATGGTTTGCAGCAGAATGTGGGTCTCTGCATGGCCTCCTGATGCCATGGATGGAGTTGGAAACTAAATGGTTTTTACTTACACTTGTAGATACAGAACACTTGAAAATCTTCCCCCAGCAGATTGATAACCTAGCCATAAAGAAGGAGCCTGCTGAGTCTGACCATCACCACTGGATTTTTCCAATGTGAGCAGGATTTTATTAAATACATATTTATAAGTTTCTATTTATAAATATCTATAAATATAAATTGTTGTACAGGAGGACCTCTAATAGCATCTTTTTATCCACAACGTTCAAACAGGGCATTTAGCCTTCTTTTCCTAAGTACAGGCACCACATGGTTTATTTCAACCTGATTATGTCTCTTTAGGTAGAGAAATTCTAATCTTGCTCAACAAGTATTTTGTAGAGCGAATGGCGTGATATGCTGGCTATCAGCTCTGTCAGAAGATATACATGCTAAACCTAAAAGTTTTCAGGCTTTTGGTGTTTCTGCCTCCCTAAATCACTTCCTCATCAACAGCATTAGAGTAAGTTAGCCATGAAGGAACTAAAAGCAGGAAAATGCTTAACATTAAATCATCCCGGTGTTAGAAAGCAAGGTTCAGCAACACTGCACCTTCCCATACAGCACTATTCCTTTAGGAATACTTTCATTTGATTAGACTAATCCATTGGCTCCTAGTCCATATTACTTAACCCTCAAACCATTATGCCATATTGAAAATAATTGGTAATGACAGTTTTGGGTTTAATATTTAATACAGTGGTTAAATGGAATTGTACTGTTTGTGGTTATAGTTTCCATTGACTAATAAGCAAGTCGAGAACAAAATGCATTTTTTCTTCAGCTATTACCTTAGCAGAAAGCTAAACACCACGTTACTCGTAATAGCCTTAAACATTTTCAGAGAAACAGCTCCCAAGGCCAAGTCAAATATTACATTGATTTGTGGTTTACTTGTTTTCCTTCTTGTTACTGGAGCACTGTCTTTTTACTAGCTGTAAGGAATGCTCAAGGTGGATGGACTGACAGGCATTTCTTTGCATGTCAGGCCAACTTTCCAACACCCCTTCACACAGCGCCTGGCGCGCGGGCTCCTCCTGCCTGTGCAGCTGCAGGGGCAGGGTGCAGAGTTCTCTGACTCTCTCTGCCTTTTTCCATGGCAGCTTCTGTGTCCTCGGCCATGGCAGCACCATGCTCCATGGGGCTTTGCCAGTGACCTGGGCTGAGTTAGAAAAGCCTGCAAGGAAAAGGAGATGGGACCTTTCTCATCCAAAGCTACCATACTGTGGCACTGCCATCTCAGAGGATGGCAGTTCTGCACATTGCTCCCTTTTCTGTATAACAGAAGAGGAACTCTGGGGAAGAGCAGTGCTTGAGCGGCTCTGAGATATCTTAAAGTAATGACAAACATATGGAGGTTTGTCCTGCAAGGGCTCACCCACCTGTACAAATTTTGGGTCAGGTTACCTGGTGTCTCGCCAGTAGCTTCAAAAGAGCTTTATTTATTTACTCTAGCCAAGAATTTGGTGCTCTATTTTTTAATCTGCCCACATCTTTCACCTCCTCCTGTAGCTCTTGTTCTCCCAGGGCTTTTTTTGCCATTAACATTCCCAGTTCTGGATGATTATTACATTAACAGGGATGCCAGCTGAGGGTGGGGCTCACTCCCAGCAAATTACTCAGTGGGGATCTCCACTCCCCCATGGCTTGGTTCCCACCAGTATCTGAGCAGGCTTGTACATACTGCAACCACTGCTGTGATTTACTGGAAAGAGACCCCTCACGTCTCATTCATAACCTGAGCGGATGAGACAGAAATGACACCCAAGTACCTGAATTGCAGGAAGAATACTGACATTCACTAAAGATTCTGTATTTTACCAGTGCCAGATGTTGCTTCTGCAAACCTTTCCTGCTTTCTCTTATAAGGCGAGCTTTTGCACATCACATTGAATGCAGAAAACTCTAAAGGCTCTAGATACAATCAGAAACACACTCCAAGGACCAGATCCTTCAAAGAGTTGAGTACCTCCCCAGAGGTTCTAACTACGTGTTCTCTATAATTTTATTTGGGGACCTATAAAGCACTCAGCCTCAGACTCTGAATTCTTAGAAAAGGATTCTCCAGCACCAAAAAATTAGTACTGGAATTTGGTTTTACGAATTCTTCACCACGCTGAGACAGAGATAATTTGAGAAGTCCCATAGCAGCATGTATCCTGTCAGACATAAGGCTCCTAATTCCATAGGTCACGTTTCAACTGAACCTCAGATTTATTGACAAATAACTCACACCACTTACAACACACTGTCTTTTATTCAACCTCTACTTTAGGAGTACATCCAATGAATTTCCTGAACTAGATGGTCAAACAAGGTTAGCTTCACAGATCCTAAGGTGGGAGAGGAAAGTGATTTTCTATCATTGAAACATCTGAAGTCTCACATTATAACAAAAAGATCAATTTACTAAAAAGGGAAATAAGATTGCTGGGTGGACCCAACGCTTAAAATGGACGTAGCATTGTTTTTGAACTTATTTAGAAGCATGATGGAGAAACACAGCTTTGTTTCCATTTATAAATGTTCAAAATGACAACCTGAGTTTAGGACTTGACAAGTGCCAGGCTGACTTAATTGGTAAGAGAAGGACCATATTCTTAGCCGAAACATAGGTACGCCACAGGCAGGCAACCTGCCCCAGCTGACTGCAAAGCTGGCTGGAGAAAACCAAGCTGGAGAAATGCCTTATGAGGTCCCTTTGGTGTTCATCTGGGGTATGATTCTCCCATATATACCTGTACCTTACCAGTGGTGCCCACAGACTCACACTGGGGCAGCATTTTGAGTTTATTTTGCCCTGATATCAAACAATGAATACTCCTACATACAGTTCTCAAGAAGGAAAATAGGAGATATTTGAGACTATTCATTCAGTATCAAACATACTTATTGCAGACTGAGATAGCTTAATCAGAAATTCCCAATAAAGTTCTTAAATTTCTTCTAGGTGGGCGTAGAGCTGTGTAATTCAATTGCAGGGGTTGAAAGAGAAAACACCCTGTGAGAAGCTACTGACACTTCTCTTTCAGAAGCTGCTGCAGTTGCTTCCCTGAATTTTGCTGAAAATTGAGGTTTCTCAGTGTCAACTACCCCAGGGTGTGTGTCACCCCCAAGGGAGCCTGGTGAGCCCCTAGACCAGCTGCATGGGATCTGGGCCTTTGGTGGCAAGCCCTGTTCCTGCTGCTCCCTGTTTGCTATCAGCACCTGCGATAACGCGAGCGCTTCCGCGTCACAAAGCACGGCGGTGGCAGCAACCGGGGTGACCGGCTCCTTCCCAGGCAGGCCCAGTTGCTCCATGCGTGCTGAGAGCTTCTGAAAGCTGTGTGCAATTAGTGACTTGCTTCTTCAGAATACCTCCAATGCAAAGTCATGTAAAATAGATCCAGGCAGGAATTTATTCCTAGGTATAAATTATTATATCTTTCATTTTTACCTGCTCACAGAGGGAAATGCACCTTGTGCACCACACAAATCCAATTTAAGCTCTGAGAATAGGCTCTAAGTAGGACTTAAGTAGTACAGAGGCTGTTAGGATGACCCTCTACACTGGGGTTAATTTCATCCAAAAGCTTTTCCAAGAGATAAGGAAACAATCTTTCATGTACAAAGTGCTTGAGGAAACCAAGAAACAGTAAAAGAATCTGCCTGCTTTGAAAGCTTTGTATCTCACCTCACCACTCCATAGAGAGATGTGTTGTGTTGACGTTCTCTAGATTATACCTTAGCCAAACGGTGAAGTTAAAAGGAAACAGGATCCTTTGACACTGTTTTAGACAACCCATAATACGGCGCTATCATTAACCGAAGTTTACAAAAGGCTTCTATTTACATGTCTGCAGAAAATAGAATGGGGCGCAGGATGCTGATTGCAGTGTAAATGTTAACTGAGGGACTGAACGGCACTTGCTGGGGGTGTGGAAAACCTACTGCAAACAGAAAGAGGAGAAAACAGCCTTACTGTCGAAAGCAGCCCTGCTTCCCCACAGCAGGCTGGCTTTTGGTGAAACCAGAACATCCCTTGTTACTGAACAACTCAGTCATGCTACAGGAATGGAGGGCAAGATTAATGGGAGAGATCCGGTGACTTAAAAGATGGCTGTGAAAAGGTAGCTCAGTGCTGAAAGAACAAGAGACAGGCCTAGACATAACTCAGCCTCTCTCCTGGCTGCTTCCAGAAAACAGCTCTAGAACTGGT